>NW_026006235.1:217265-236577 GCF_001458135.2 Marmota marmota marmota
TTTGCCTTTATTATTTATTGTACTACCAACAAAAAATATTCCTACAGGAGTATTTTGGCAAGAAGGTCCATTATTATGGATACATTTATCTTATTCTCCTAACACTATTCTTACTAGGTATCCTGAGGCTGTAGGACAATTAATACTCAAAGGAATAAAAGCAGCAAAGGGAGTGTTTGGAATTTCTCCCAATAAAATTATTACTCCATATACTATGAATCAAATTGATGAGTTAGCTAATGAGTTAAATACTTGGGCAATAATCATGTGCAAATCTAATGTTTCATTTGATAACCACTTACCATCTAATCCTTTATTGTCTTTTTGGTCATTGCATCCTGTAATTTTTCCAAAAATGACAAGAAAAACACCTATCATGAATGCTCCAAATATATTCACTGATGGGTCAAATAATGGTACAGCAGCAGTAGTTACCCCTGATCAAACTTTTACATTTTTAGTACCCAAACAATCAGCTCAAAAGGTAGAGCTTAATGCAGTTTTACAAGCTTTTGTGATGTTTAAAGATTCTGTATTTAATTTATTTTCTGATAGTCAGTATGTAGTTAATGCTATAGTATCTCTTGAAGGTGCTGATAACGCCAAGGTCGCGGGTTCGTTCCCCGTACGGGCCACCAAATGCCGCAGTCTGGCTGGGCACAATCAGGAGCCACTTGTCAAAAGAAACTAACTTTATTTTTAGAACCACACACGCCAAACAAAACAGCCTCTCAGGAAAAATCCTCAGAGCCTCAACTGCCACCACCGGCTTTCCACAAGCCTCTCTCCCCCACACAAGCCTCTCTCCACCTCCCACAATCCTCCTGCTCTTGAGGCCGATTGGCTGGGTCACGTGGGCGGAGCCAAAAAAAGTCCCCCAATGAGCAGCTCCGTGGTCTGAAAGGGCAGGGAAACAGTCCAATGAGCATCACCGCAGAGGAGCCAATCAGCTAGATGTTGCTGGGGCCGAGGAGCCAATCAGCTAGATGTTGCTGGGGCCGCTGTGAGCCAATCATCAGCCGGCAGCTGGAAGTTTGCTGGCAGCTGGAAGTTTGCTGGGGCCCCTTTGGCTGTGGCTCTCAACAGTTAGAGCTAGTGGTAATATGAGTTTTAGGCTAAAGATTAGGGTTAGATATAGAGTTATGGTTAGATCTAGTGTTAGGGCTATGGCTAGGGTTAGGGCTCAGGTTAGGGCTATTGTGAGGGTTATGGTAACGAATAGGGTTATAAATAGAAATATTGCTAGGGTGTGAGTTAGTGTTAGACTTAGGGCTAGGGTTAGGGGTAGTGTTAAGTTTAGGGTTAAAATAAGGCTAGGATTAGTGCTATTTTTAGTGTTAGGGTTAGGCCTATGGTTAGGTCTAGGGTTAGGGTTAGTTTTAGGGGAAGGGATGGGGTTATATAGCTAAGTTAGTGCTAGGGTGAGGATTATAATTAGGGCTAGGGCTAGGGTGAGGGTTCGAGTTAGGATTAAGTCTAGGTTTAGGGCTAGGATGAGAGCTAGGGTTTGTGTTAGGGTTAGGGATAGGATTAGCATTAGGGCTAATGTCAGGTCTAGGGATATGTTTAGGGATAGTGTTAGGGATAGGTTAATGGCTAGGTGTAGTGTAATGGTTAGGTTTAGGGTAGGGTTCAGGTAGAGAGCTAGGTAATTATTAGGGTCAGAATCTGGGTTAGGTTTTGGTTTGTGTTAAGGTTTAAGGTTAGGGCTCAAATTAGCATTAGGGTTAGTGTTAGGGTTAGGGTTAGAGTAATGGATAGAGTTAGGTTTACAGTTCAGGTTAGGTTTTGAGTAATGTATAGGTTTAGTTTAAGGGATAGGGTTAGGGTTAGGCCTAGGGTTAGGATTTGGTTTAGGCCTATATTTAGAGTAATGGATAGGTTTAGTGCTAGTGTTAGGGCTTAGGTAAAGTTTAGGATTAGGGCTAGGGTTGGTTTACTCCTAGGCTTTTTGTTAGGGTTAAGTTTAGGGTAAGTGTTAGGGTTTGAGCTGGGGTTAGGGCTAGGGCGAGGGTTAGAATTAGAATCAGGGCTAGGGTTAGGGTTAGGGTTAGGTCTAGGGTTAGCATTAGGGTTAGGGTTATGTTTAAGGTAATGGACAAATTTAGAGCTAGGATTTGGGCTCTGGTTACACATAGGATTAGGGATAGTTTTAGGATTAGTGTTAGGGTTAGAGCTAGGTTTATGTTTAGGGTAAGGGTTAGAGTTGAGCTGGGTTAGGACTAGGGAAAGTATTAGGTTTAGGGTTTGGGCTAGGATTAGAGTAAGGGTTATGCTTAGGTCTAGGTTTAGGGCTTGTATTAGAGCTAGATTTTGTTGAGGTTTATGGCTAGTGTTAGGGCTATGAGTAATTTAAGAGCTAGGGTTATGGTTATTGCTAGATTTTTGGGTTAGGGTTATAGATATGTCTAGTGTTAGGTTTATGTTTTGAGTTAGGATAAGATTTAGAGCTAGGGTTTGTGTTAGGGTAAGTTTCAGTGTACAGGTTAGCCATTGGGTATATGTGCAGGGCCAGAATTAGAACTAGGGTTAGATCTAGGGGTAGGGTTAGCCTTTGCGTAAGGTTAATGGTTATTAGGGCGAGGGCTAGGGCTAGGTTTTTGTTTAGGACTAAGGCTAGATTTATGGGTATATTTAGGATTAAGTTTAGGACTAGTGCTAGTGTTAATGTTAAGTTTAGATATAGGTTACTGGTAGGGCTAGTGTTAGGGCTCAGTTTAGTGTTAAGGTCAGGCTTTGTCCTAGGGTTAGTGTTAGGGTCAGAATAAGGGTAATAGTTAGGCTTAGGCTTCGGATTAGGGTTAGAGATAGAATTAGGGCTAGAGTTAGAACTAGTAATAGAGTTAGGTTTGGGGCAAGGTAAGGATTAGTGTTAGAACTAGGGTAACATTAGGGTGAGAGTATGGCTTAGGGTAAGAAATAGTTTTAGAGCTAGTGTTTGGGTTAGTGTTAGTGTTAGGGTTATGGTTATGGTTAAAGCTAGGGTTGAGGCTCAGATTAGAGCTAGGTTTTGTGTTAGGGTTAGGGCTATGACTAATGTAAGAACTTGCCTTATGATTAGGCATAGTTTTAGGATTAGGATTTGGGCTAGTCGTGTATTTGGGTTAAGTTTAGGGTTAGGGTGATGTTTAGAGGTAGTTTTAGGGTCAGAGTAAGGGTCAGTATTAGTTGTAGGGATAGGATTAGGACTAGGTATAGCCTTAGGATTTGGTTTAGGTTTAGGGTTGGATTAGGGCTATAGCTCAGTTTTGTTTGTGGGCTATGGTTTGGGTTAGGGCTAGTTTTCAAATTAGAATTAGGTTTAGGGCTATTTAAGGGTGAGGTTTAGGTTTAGAGTTAGGGTTTGATTTAAAATTATGGTTAGTTCTAAGTTTAGGACTAGGGCTAGGGTTAGGACTAAGGTTAGGGCTAGTGTTAGGGGTAGGCAATAGATAAGGTTGGTACTAGATATAGGTCTAGGGCTAGAGTTAGGGTTATTCTTAGGGCTAGGATTAGATTTAGGGTTACAGTTAGCAATAAATTATGCCTAGGATTAGAGCTATGGTTAGTGTTAGGATTAGGCCTATGGTTAGGGCTAGGGTTAGTGTTAGTGATAGTGTTATGGCTAGGGTTAGGGTTAGGGGAAAGGATGTGGTTATACCCAGGTTCAGATCTAGGGTGAGGGTTGAAATTAGGGTTTGGGCTAGGGTTAGTGTTTGGGTTAGGATTAAGGCTAGTTATAGGACTAGGATGAGGGCTCAGGTTTGTGTTAGTTCTAAGGCAAAAATTAGGTAGTGTGCTAAGGTCAGGTCTAGGGTTACAGTTAGAGATATTGTTAGGGTTAGTTTTATGGCTACATCTAGTTTAAGAGTTATGTTTAGGGTAAGGGTCAGGTTTACAAGTGGGTGTGTTATTAGAGTCATTGTCTTGATCAGAGTTTGGGTTAGGCTTTGGCTTAGTTTTAGGGCTCAAATGAACATTATGATTAGGGTTTAGTTTTGGGTTAGAGTAATTGATAGGGTTAGGTTTTGGGTTCAGGTTAGGTTTAGGTAATGAATAAGGTGAGTGTTTGCGATAGGTTTAGGGTTAGGCTAAAAGATAAGGTTAGATTTAGGTTTAGGACTAGGGTTAGGGTTAGGTTTAGTGTATCTGTTAGGGTTTGAGCTAGGATTAGGACTACAGCAAGGGTTGGGTTTATGGTTATGTCTAGGGTTAGGTTTAGAGTTAGGGTTAGAGTAGGTTTAGGGTTAGGATTAGGGTTAAGTTTAGAGTTAGGTTTAGAGTAGGTTTAGGGTTAGGGCTTCTGTTATCATGATGTTTATAATTATGGATATGGTAATTGGTGAGTTTAGAGCTATGTTTAGAGCTGTATTTGTGTTAGGCTTATGTTTAGGGTAAAGGATAGGTTTAGGGCTAGGTTTATGGTACGGATTACGGCTAGAGTTAGGGTTAGGGTTAGGCCTAGGTTTAGTGTTATGGTAAGGTTTTTTGGGTAAGGATTATGGTTTGAGCTATGGTTAGGGCTAGGGCCACGGTTAGGGTTAGTGTCAGTTCTAGGTATAGTATTAAGGTTAAGTTTATGGCTAGGGTTAGCATTAGGGTTAGTGTTACATTTAGGGTAATGAATAGGGTTAGAGCAAGAGTTAGGGCTAGGATTATGGTTAGGATTATGTGTAGAGTTAGGTTTAGGGTTAGGGTCAGTAAAACTGGTTTAGGGTAATGGTTAGGGCTAGGGTTAGTTTTAGGGTTATAACGAAGTGTAGGTCTCAGTTTAGAGCTAGGTTTTGGGTTAGGTTTGGGTTAGGATTAGGGCTACAGCTAATGTAAGAACTACAGTTATGATTAGGGCTACATTTAGGGTTATGGTTATGGCTAGTTCTAGGTTTAGGGTTAGGTATACTTTTAGGGTGATGTTAGAGCTAGGGTTAGTGTAAAGTCAGAGTCAGGCTCAAGGTTAGTTTTAGGGTTGTTAGGACTGGAAATAGGGCTAAGGTTAGGGCTAGGTGTAGGGTTTGGTTTTGGTTTAGGTTAAGGGTTAAGATTAGGGCTATGGCCTGGTTTTGTTTTAGAGCTTAAACTAGATTAAGTCTAGTTTTAGGATTAATGTTAGTGTTAGGGCTCTTGTTAGTGTGAGATTTAGCCTTATGGTTAGGGTTGGACTTAGAGTTATGGTTAGTTCTAGGGTTAGCATTAAGGCTAGTGTTAGGGCTAAGGTTAGGGCAAGTGTTAGGGTAATGGTAAGGAATAGGGTTAGATCTAGGAATAGGGCTAAGTCGAGAGTGAGAGTTAGTCTTAGTGCTGGTGGTAGGATTAGGGCTAAATTAAGGCTAAGATAAAGTCTAGGATTAGTATAAAGGTTAGTCTAGGGTTAGAGTTAGGGTTAGATTGGGGGAAGGCATGGGGTTATATATAGCAAGGTTCAGAATTAGGGCAAGGGATAAAATTAGGGATAGGACTAGAGTTAGGTTTTGGGTTAGGATCAAGGCTAGGTTTAGGGTAGGATGAGGGCTAGCTTTTGTGTTAGGGTTATGACAATAATTAGGGCTAGGGCTAATATCAGGTCTTGGGTTATGGTTAGTTAATGTTTTGGGATAAGATTTATGGATAGGTCTAGTGTCAGAGTTAGGTTTATGGTGAACTTCCAGTTGAGACCTAGGGGTATTTTAATAATCAGAGTCATGTTTTGGGTTTGGGTTAGGTTGAGGTTTAGGGTTATGGCTCAAAATAGCATTAGGTTTGAGTTACAGTTAGGATAATGGATAAGGTTAGGTTTAGGCTTCAGGTTAAGTTTAGGGCTCAGATTAGGTTTAGGGTCATGGATAGGGCTAGGGTTAGGCCTAGGGTTAGCATTAGGTTTCTGGTTATCATTAGGGTAATGGATAGCATTAGAGCTAGGGTTAGGGCTAGGGTTGTGTTTTTTATTAGGGTTAGAGTTAGGGTTAAAACTAGGGTTAGGTTTAGGGTACGGGTTTGGGTTTGAGCTAAGGGCTAGTACTAAGGATACGGTTAGGTTTAGATTAGGTTTTGGGTTAGGATTAGGGTTATCATTAGGGTTAAGGTAATAGAAAGTTTTAGATGTTGGGTTAGGGTTAGGGTTAGGTTTAGGTTTAGGACAAGGGTTAATATTAAGTTTAGCACAATTGTTAGAGTTTGACTACAGCAAGTTTTAGGTTTATGGTTAGGTCTAGATTAGGATTACATTTATGTTTAGAGTAGGTTGAGGGTAAGGGCTAGGGTTACCATGACGTTTATGGTTAGGTTTAGGGTAATGGGTGGGGTTAGAGCTAAGGTTAAATCTAGTTTTAAGTTTAGGATTAAAACTAGGGCTAGGGTTAGGGTTAGGCTTATCATTTTCTTATGGTTAGGTTAAGAGTAAGGGTCAGGGATTGAGTAAGTTTTAAGGCTATGTTGAGGCTTCAGGTTAAAATCAGGGCTAAGGATAAAGTTAGGGTTAGGATTAGGGTTGGGGCTAGGTTTAGCATTAGGTTTAGGATTATTGTTATGGTAATGGATAGAGTTAGAGCTAGGGTTTGGTCTATGGTTATGGTTAGGATTTGGGCTAGGATTGGGGTTAGGGTTTGGGATAGGATTATGTTTAGGATAAGGTCTAGGTTTTGAGCTAGTGTTAGTGCTAGGGCTAGGTCGAGGATTAGCTTCAGTCTTAGGTCTAGGGACAGGATTATGCTAGGTTTAGGGTAAGGGTTAAGGTTAGGGCTAGGGTTATCATTAGGATAAGTGTTAGGGAAATGGATATGGTTAGATGTAGCTTCAGGTTTAGGGTTAGGGATAGATTTAGTTATAGGGTTAATATTAAGGCTACAGGTTATATTTAGGTTTATGGTACGTGTTAGATTTTGAGCTAGGTTTAGGGCTATGGCAAGTGTTAGTTTTATGGTTAGGTCTATTGTTAGTTTTCTGGTTATGGTTATGGTTATGGTTAGGTTTAAGGCTACAGTTATCAATACAGTTAGGAGTAGATTTGGGTAAGGTGTGGGTTTAGAGCTAGGTTTAGGGATAGGTTTAAGTTTAGGGTTAGGTCTAGAGTTAGGATTTAGAGTAAGGTATAGGTCTAAGTTTATACTTATGGTAAGGGTTAGGCTTTGAGTAAGATTTAAGACTAAGGCAAGGGTTAGGTTTAGGGTTAGGGTTAAAGCTAAGGTTAGGGTTGGGGTTACACTAAGGTCTAGATTTAGGCCTAGAATTAGCTCTAGGTTTTGTGTTAGGTTAAAGCATAGAGTTAGATCTATGGGTAATGTAAGAGCTAGAATTATGATTAGGACTAGTTGTAGGTTTAGGGTTATGACTATGTCTAGTGTTAGGTTTAAGATTTCGGTTAGGGTCAGGTTTAGAGACAGGTTTAGTGTTAAAGGCAGGGTCAGTGTTCAGGTTAGAGTTAGAGTTAAAGTTAAAGCCAGAATTGTTACTAGGTTTATGTCTAGGGGTAGGGTTAGTCTATACATTAAGTTAAGGGTTATTGTTAGGTCTAAGGCTAGGTTTTTGTTTAGGTCTAGAGCTAGAATTAAGGCTAGATTTAGGATTAGGTTTAGGTCTAGGGCTAGTGATAGGGTCAGGTTCAGGTATACGTTTACTGGTAGGGCTAGTGTTACAGTTTGGTCTAGCGTTAGGGTCAGGTTTAGACCTAAGTTAGTGTTATGGTCAGAATAAGGGTCACGGTTAGGGATAAGGTTTGGGATAGGGTTCGAGATAGAATGAGGGATATGGTTAGGACTATTAATATGGTGAGAGTTTTGGTTAGCCTTAGGATTAGGTATAGGTCTAGGTTTACCATTAGGTTTAGGGTTTTGCTTAGGTTTAGGGATAATGTAAGAGCTACTGTTAGGGGTAGTTTTAGGGGTAGGCTTAGGTTTAAAACTAGGTGTAGGGCTTAGATTTGGGCTGATCCTAGATCTACACCTAACTATAAATGTAACCCTAACCTGGGCTGGTTTTTGTGTTAGTGTTAGGGCTGTGGTTAGGGCAACAGGTAATGTAAGAACCAGGGTTACAATTAGGGTTAGATTTAGGATTAGGGTTAGGGGTAGTTCTATTGTCAGTGTTAGATTTAAGGTTAGAGTAATATTTAGAGCTACATTTATTTTTAGGATAGGAGTCAAGGTCAGGGTTAGTTTTAGGGTTTGAGTTAGGACTCGAATTAGTGCTAAGTTTATTGTTAGGGTTCAGTTTAAGGTTAGAGTCATGTTTAGAGCTAGGGTGTGTGTTAGGATTTGAGTCAGGGTCAGGGTTAGTTTTAAGGTTAGGTTTAGGACTTGATTAGGGCTAGGATTAGTTCTTGTAGTAGTTTAGGGTTTGGTTTAAGTTAAGGTTTAGGATTAGGTCTATTGTTAGGTTTTCTTTTAGTCCTAGGGTTAGGTTTAGGGCTAGTTTTATAATTAGTATTAGGGTTAGAGCTAGTGTTATTGCTGGCCTTAGACTTAGGTTTAGGGTTACATTTATAGTTAGATTTAAATCTAGGATCAGGCTAGGATTAAGGATAGGGCAAAGGTTACGTCCAGGGATAGAGTTATGGTAAGGGCTAGGGTTAGAACTAGACATAGGGCTATTGTGAGAGTTAGAGTTAGTGATAGGACTAAAATTAGATTTAGGGTTTGGTATAGTGTTAAAATAGGGATAGGATTAGGGCTAGGGTTAGTTTTCAGCTTAGGCCTAGCAATAGGGATATGGTTAAGTTTAATTTTAGGATAATGAATGGTATTATAGCTAGGTTTAGATGTAAGGTGAGGGTTAGAGTTAGGGTAAGGGCTAGGGATGGGGTAGGGTTATGATTAAGGCTAGGTTTAGATCTAGGATGAGGACTAGTGTTTGTTTTAAATTCATGGCTAGGATTATTGCTAGGGCTAATATTAGGTCTAGGTTTATGGATAAAGATAGTTTTAGGGTTATGCTTATGGCTACGTATAGTGTAAGGGCTAGGTTTAGGGTAAGGGGCAGATTTAGAGCTCGAAAAATTATTAGGATTAGGATTTGGCTTAAGTAAGGATTTGGGTTTATGGCTCAAATTAGCATTAGGTTTAGGTTTAGGGTAGAGTTAGTGTTTGTTTTAAGGTTCAGGTTTGATTTAGGGTAATTGATAGGGTTAGCATTAGTGATAGGGCTAGGGTTAGGCATAGGGTTAGCATTAGGGTAAGGATTTTGGTTAGGGTAATTGATAGGGTTAGAACTTAGGTTAGACCTAGAATTATGGTTAGGAATATTCCTTGAGTTAGAGTTAGTGTTAGAACTAGGGTTATTGTTAGGTTTAGGATTATGTTTACCATAAAGGTTAGGTTTTGAGGTAGGGTAAGGACTAGGTTTAGGGTTAGGTGTAGGGATAGGATTATGGTAGGTTTAGGGATAGGGTTAGAGTTAGGGCTAGTGTTATCATTAACATTAGGGTTAGGGTTAAGGTAATGGATAGGGTTTGGTTAGGTTTATATTTTGTTTTAGAGTTAGAATTAGTGATAGGTTTTGCATTAGAGCTATGGTTATGCTTAGGTTTATGGTTAGCTTTATGGTTTGATCTAGAGTTAGGGCTATGCTGAGTGTTAATTTTAGGGTTATGTGTGTGGTTAGTTTTCCAGTTAGGGTTAGTGTTAACATTAGTATTTGGGCTAGGATTATCAATAATTTTAGGTTTAGGGTTAGGGTAATGGGCAGGTTTAGAGCTAGGTTTAGGGCTAGGTCAATTTTAGGATTTGGGCTAGGGTTAGGGTGAGAGTTAGGGATAGGTCTAGGCTTATGTTTACGGTAAGGGTTAGGCTTTGAGGTATCTTAGAACTAAGGTGAGGGCAAGGGTTATTTATAGGGCTAGTGTTAGGGTTAGGGTTATGCTTAGGGCTAGGTTTAGGCATAAATTAGCTCTATGTTTAGTGTTAGGTTTAGACCTAAGGTTAGGGCTATGCGTAAAGTAAGATCTAGGGTTATGATTAGGGCTAGTTTTAGGATTAGGGTTATTGCTCGGTCTGGAATTAGGTTTAGGTTTTGGTTAGTTTCAGTTTTAGAGGTAGGTTTAGTGTTAAAGGCAGGGTTAGTGTTTGTGTTAGAGTTAAAGTTAGGGTTAAAGCCAGAATTAGGCTTAAGTTTAGGTCTAGGGGTAGAGTTCATGTTTCTGTTAGGTGAATATTTTTGTTAGGACTAGGGCCAAGATTATGTTTAGGTCTAGACCTAGAATTCAGGCTAGATTTAGGATTAATTTTAGGTCTAGAGCTATTGGTAGGGTTCAGTTTAGGTATAAGTTTAAAAGCAGGGCTAGTGCTAGGGTTTGGTTTAGGGTTAGGGTCAGGTTTAGACCTAGGGTTTATTTTATGGTTAGATTAAGGGTCAGGGTCATGGTTAGGGTTTGGGATAGTGTTAGAGCTAGAATGAGATCTAGGGTTAGGACTATTAATAGGGTTAGGATTTGGTTAGCCTAAGTATAGGGATAGGTCTAGGGTTACCATTATGGTTAAGGTTTTGCTCAGGGTAAGTGATAGTGTTAGGGCTAAGGTTAGGTTTATGGTTAGGGTTAAAGCTAGGTTTAGGGCTCAGTTTAGGGCTAGTTTTGTGTGAGGTATAAGGCTAGCATTGGGGCAATGGCTAATATAAGAAGTAGGGTTACAATTAGGGTTAGGGTTAGGGGTACGTCAAGTGTTAGGTTTAGGTTTAAGATTAGGTTAATATTTATAGCTAGGGTGATTGTTAAGATATCCGTCAGGTCAGGGTTATTTTAGGGCTAGGACTAGGACTTGGATTAGGGCTAGGGTTACTTTTAGGGTTCAGTTTAAATTTAGAGTGGTGTTTAGAGCTAGGATGAGTGTTAGCATATAAGTCAGGTTCATGGTTATTTTTAAGGAAATGATAAGGATCCAAATTAGGGCTAGGGTTAGATCTAGGTATAGTGCTAGGGTTTGGTTTAAGTTAAGGTTAGTGTTAGGCCTGTTGCTCGGTTTTGTTTTTGTGCTATGGTTAGGGTTAGGGCTTGTTTTATGATTAGCTTTAGGTTTAGGTTTAGGGTTATGGTTAGGTTTAGGATTAAGGGTACATTTAAAGCTAGGATTAGGGCTAGGTTTTGTGTTAAGTTTAGGGCAAAAATTAGAGCTAGGACTAATGTCAGGTCTAGGTTTATAGTTAGTGATATTTTTAGGGTTAGGTTTATGGCTAGGTCAAATTAAAGTGTTATGTTTAGGGTAAGGGTCAGATTTAGAGCTGGTGTATTATTAGGGTCGAGGTCAGGCTTCAGATTTGGGTTAGATTAATGTTTAGGCTTAAGGATCAAATTAACATTAAGGTTAGAATTAGGGTTAGGGTAATAAATAGTGTAATGTTTAGGGTTAAGTTAGGTTTAAGGTAATTGATAAGGTTAGGGTTTGTGATAGGTTTAGGGTTAGGGCTAAGGCTAGCATTAGGGTTTTGGTTATAATTAGGGTAATTTATCAGGTTATACCTAAGGTTAGGGCTAGGGTAATGGTTAGGATTAGGGCTAAAGTTAGGGTTAGGGTCAGTGTTAGGGTTAGGGTTACAGTTTGGATTAAATTTATGGTACAGTTTAGGGTTTGAGCTAGGATTTTTGTTATGGCTAAGGTTAATATAGAGTTTGGTCTAGAGTTATGGTTATGGTTAATGTTATGGTTAGGGCTAGGGTTATCATTAGGTTTAAGGGAATAGGTTTAGATTTCAGGTTAAAGATAGGTTTAGGGTTAGATTAGGTTTAGGGTTAGGATTAGTGTTTGATCTAGCTTAGGTTTAGGTTTAGGGTTAGGTTCACTGTTAGTTCTTGGGTTAGGTTTATGTTTAGGGTTAGAGTAGTATAGCTTCATGTCTAGTGTTATTATTAGCGTTAAGTATAGGGTTAGGGTAAATGGTAGGGTTAGAGCTAGGTTTAGGGCTAAGCTTAACGTAAGGATTAGGAAAAATAAAAGGATTAGGGCTGGGGTTAGGATTAGGGTTAGGCCTTGGGTTAGTGTTAAGGGTAGGTTAAGTGTAAGGGTTAGGGATTGATCTAGGTTTAGGGCTAGGACGAGGGTTAGGGTTACAGTCAGGGCTAGGATAGGTTTAGAGTTAGGTTTAGGGCTAGGGTTAACATTAGTTTTAGGTTTATGTTTAGTTTAATAGATAGAGATAGAGCTAGGGTTTGGGCTATGGTTACAGTTAGGATTAGGGTTAGAGTTAGGGTGAGGTTTAGGTTTTGGGCTAGGGTGATGTTTAGGGTAATGTTTAGGGTTTGAGCTAGGGTTAAGGCTAGAACGAGGTTACAGTTAGGGTTAGGGCTAAAACGAGTGTTAGATTTAGGATTACGGTTATATTTAAGTTTAGAGTTATTCTTAGGGTTAGGTTTAGGGCTGTAATTAGGGCTAGGTTTTGTGTGAGGTTTAGGTCTACTGTTAAGTATATGGGTAATGTAAGAGCTGGAGTTATGGTTATGGCTAGATTTAGAATTCGTCTAGTGTTAGGGTTAGTTTTGGGGTTAGGATAAGATTTAAAGCTAGGGTTGTTGTTACTGTAAGTGTCAGAGTTCAGGTTAGGATTAGGTTTAGGGTTAGGTCCAGAGTGAGGACTAGGGTTAGGTCTAGGGGTAGAGTTAGTGTGTGGTTTAGGTTAATGGTTATTTTTAGGGCTAAGGCTAAGGTTATGGCTATATTTAGGATTAGGATTTAGGATTATATATTGGGGCTAGTGTTAGTGTTCGGTTTAGGGTTAGGGTTACTGGTAGGGCTAGTATTAGGTTTCAGATAAGCATTAGGGTCAGGTTTAAACCTAGGTTTAAAGTTAGGGTCAGAGTTAGGGTTAGGGTTTGGGATAACTTTAGAACTAGAATGAAGTTTAATGTTAGGACTAGTAATAGAGTAAGGGTTTGGGATAGGCATAAAATTAGGTTTAGGACTATGGTAGCAATAGGGTAAGGGTTTGATTAAGTGTAAGAAATAGGGTTAGGGCTAGGATTAGGACTTGGGTTAAATCTAGGGTTATGGCCAGGGTTAGGGTTGGGTTAAAGCTAGGGTTAGGCCTTGGATTAGGGCTAGGTTTTGTGTTAGGTTTAGGGCTATAGCTAATTTAGCAACTGGCTTTATGATTGGGGCTAGTTTTAGGATTAGGTTTAGGTGTGGTCTAGTGTTAGGATTATGTTTAGGGATAGGGTGATGTGTAGAGCTGGGATTAGTGTTAAGGTCGGAGTAAGGGTTAGTATTAGTTCTACGGTTAAGGTTAGGACTCGAATTAGGGATAGGGTTAGGATTAGGTGTAGGGTTAGGATTTGGTTTAGGTTAAGGGTTAGTATCAGTGCAATGGCTTGGTTTTGCATGAGGCTAGGGCTAGGGTTAGGGCTAGTTTTCAAATTAGCATTAGGGTTAGAGCTAGTGTTAGTGTGTACTTTAGGCTTAGGGTTAGGCTTAGATTTACAGTTAGGGTTAGATCTAGATTTAGGGCTCCTGTGGTGGTTAGGTCTAGGCTTAGGACTAGGGTTTGAGTAGGTATATGGTTAGTACTAGATATAGGCCTAGGGCGAGAGTTAGAGTTAGTGTTAGGGTTAGACATAGGGTTAGAATTAGGTCTTAATTAGGGCTAGGATTAGAGCTATGGTTAGTATTAAGGCTGCCTCTAGGCTTATGGCTAGGGTTATGGTTATGGTTATGGTTAGGTATGATGTTATAGCTAGCTTTAGAACTAGGGCACAAGTTAAAATTAGGGTTAGGTCGATGGTTAGGGTTATGTTTAGGATTAAGGCTAAGATTAGGACTAGGATTTTGACTAGAATTTGTTATAGGGTTAGGGCTTCATTAGGGCTAGGGCAAATGTCAGGTCTAGGGTTATGGTTAGAGATAGTTATAGTGTTAAGATTATTCGGGTTAGGATTAGGTTTATGGTTATGGTTAGGTTTAGGGTTCAGGTTAGGTTTAGGGTAATATATAGGTTTAGGGTTAGGATTAGGTTTAGGCTTATCCTAGAGTTAGAATTCGGGTTAGGATGAGGATTAGGGTAATGGATAGCATTACAGCTGGAGTTAGGGCTAGGTTTATGGTTAGAATTCACGCTAGGGTTAGGTTTTTGGGTTATGACAAGGGTTAGTGATAGGATTAGGTTTTGGGTAAGGGTTAGGGCTAGAATTAGGGTTATGGTTAGGGTTAAAGTTTATGGTTATAGTTAAGGCTCCCGTTAGGAATAGGTTTTGGGTTAGGTTAGGGCTAGTTTTAGGGCTACAGCTAATGTAAGAACTAGGGTTATGATTAGAACTAGTTTTAGGGTTAGGGTTAGGGCTAAGTCTAGGTTTAGGTTTAGGTTTAGGTTTTGAGTGATATTTAGAACTAGGGTTAGTTTTAGGGTCAGATTTAGGGTCAGGGTTTGTTTGAGGGTTAGGGATAAGTCTCAAATTAGAGCAGGTTTAGGGCTAGGTGTAGGCTTAGGGTTTGATTTATGTTAAAGTTTAGGGTTAGGGCTATGGCTCTTTTGTTTTTTTAAGGCTAGGGCTAGGTTAAGGCTAGTTTTAGGATTAGCGTTAGTGTTATGGCTTGTGTTAGTGAGAGGTTTAGCTTAGGGTTAGGATTATATTTAGAGTTAGGATTAGATACAGAATAAGGGCTAGAGCTAGGATTAGGGCTAATGAAGGCAAGTGATAGGATTATGGTAAGGGAGAGTGTTAGAATTAGGAATAGGACTAGGCTGAGAGTTAGAGTTAGTCTTAGGGCTAGGGTTACGTTAGGTTTATGGCTAAATGAAAGCTAGGATTAGGTCTAGCATTTGTATTAGGGTTAGGCCTTGTTTTAGGCTTAGGTTTAGGTTTAGGGATAGGGTTAGGTTTAGAGGAAGGGATGGAGTTAGAGCTAGTTTTAGGGCTAGGTCAAAAGTTAGAATTTTGGTTAGGGCTTGGGTTATGGTTTGGTTTAGTAATAAGGCTAGGTTTAGGGCTAGGGTTTGTTTTAGGGTTATTGCAAGAATTAGGGCTAAATCTAGTGTCAGTTCTAGGCTTACATTAGGGATATACTGAGGGTTAGATTTATGGTTAGGACTAGTGTAAGGGTTAGGTTTAGGGTAAGGGTCAGGTTTAGAGTGATGGGAATTATTAGGGTAAGAATTAGGTTTCGGGTATGGTTTAGATTAAGTTTAGATTAGGGTTAGAGCTTGAATTATCATTAGAGTTTGGTTAGGATAATGATAGGTTTAGAATTAATGTTCATGTAAGGAGCAGGGTAATTTGTAGAGTTAGAGTTAGCAAAATGGTTAGGGTTAGGCCTTGGATTAGTCTTAGGGTTATGGTTGTGCTTAGGGTAATGAATAGGGTTAGGGCTACAGTTATGGTTAGTATTAGGGCTAGAGTTAGAGTTAGCCCTAGGGTTAGGATTAGGATTAGGTTTAAGGTATGGTTTAGAGTTTGAGCTAGCATTAGCGCTAGGGCAAGGGTTAGGTTTAGGGTTAGGTGTAGGTTATAGTTACAGTTAAGATCAAGGTTAGTGTTAAGGTTAGGGCTAGGGTTATCATTAGGATTAGGGTATTGAATAAGGTTTGATGTCGTGTTAGGTTTAGGGTTAGGGTTATGTATCGGCTTAAGATTAGGTTTAGGGATAGGTTTAGGTTTAGGTTTAGGATAATGGTTAGGGTTTGAGGAAGGGTTAGCTCTATGGCAAGGGTTAGGTTTATGGTTATGTCTAGGGTAAGGGTTAGGGTAGATTTAGGGTAAGGGCTAGGGTTTTCATCACGATTAGGGTTAGGGTTAGGGTAATGGGTTGGATTAGAGTTAGATTTAGGGCTAGGGTTATAATTAAGGTTAGGGTTAGAGTTAGGGTAATATGTAGGTTTAGAGCTAGGTTTAGGGATAGGGTTAAGGTTAGGTTTAGGGCTAGGGTTGAGGTTAGGTTTAGGTTTAGGCCATGGATTACTGTTAGGGTTACTGGATTGAGCTAGTGTTTGGACTAGGATGAGGATTAGGGTTAGAGTCAGTGTGAGGGTTAGGGCTAGGGTTAGCATTAGGGTTAGGGTTAGGGTAATGGATAGAGTTAGAGGTAGGTTTTGGCCTATGGTGATGACTAGTTTCAGGGTTAGTGATATAGCTAGGTCTAGTGTTAGGGTTATGTTTTTTGTTAGGATAAGATTTAGAGCTGGGTTTGTGTTAGGGTAAGGGTCAGTGGTTGGGTTAGGTTTAGGTTTATTGGTAGGGCCAGGGTTATAGATAGGGTTAAGTTTAAACCCAGAATTATCACTAGAGTTAAATCTAGGGGTACAGTTAGTGTTTGTGTTAGGTTAAGGTTTATCATTAAGGCTAGGGCTTGGTTTTTGTTTAGGTCTAGGGCTGTAGATATGGCTAGATTTAGCATTAGGTTTAGGTCTAGGGTTAGTGTTAGGGATGGGTTTAGGTATAGGTTTATTGCTAGTGCTAGTGTTAGGGTTCATTTTATGGTTAGGTTCAGGTTTAGAAATACGGCTACCATTAGGGTCAGAATAAGTGTCAGAGTTAGGGTTATGTTTTGGTTTATGGTTAGAGCTAGAATGAGTGCTAGGTTTAGGACTACTAATAGGGTTAGGGTTTAGGTTAAGCTAAGCATTAGGGTTAGGCCTAGGGTTAGAATTAGGGCTAGGATTAGCTTAGGGTAAGGGATAGGATTAGAGCTAGGTTTAGGGCTATGTTTAGGGTTAGGGTTAGGGCTAGTGTTAGGTTTAGGTTTAGGGATAAATCGAGGATTAGGTCTTGCATTAAGGCTAGGTTTTAGTTAGAATTAGGGCTAGTTTTAGAGTTATTGCCAATGTATGAATTACAGTTACGATTTGGGGTAGTTATAGGATTAGGGTTAGGACTAGGTCTAGTGGTAGGATTAGGTATAATGTTAGGGTGATGTTTAGAGCTAGGGTTTGTGTTAGGGTCAAATTCAAGGTCAGAGTAGTTTTAGGGTTAGGGTTTGGACTCAAATGAGGGCTAGGGTTAGGGCTAGGTGTAGGGTTAGATTTTTGTTTAGATAAAGTTTTAAAGTTAGGGCTATGGCTCGGTGTTATTTTAGGGCTAGGGCTATGGTTATGACTAGTTTTAGGTTTAATATTAGGTTTAGGGCTAGTGTTAGGTTTAGGTTTAGGTTTAGGGTTAAAGCTTCATTTAGATTTAGGATTAAATCTAGGCTTAGGTCTATGGCTAAGGATAGGGCTACTGTTAGGTCTTAGTTTATGACTAGAATTAGTGTTATGGTAAGGGATAGGTTTAGAACTAGGAATAGGGCTAGGGTGGGAGTGAGAGTTAACCTTACAGCTAAGCTTAGTGTTTGGTTAGGTATAGGGCTTAATTAGGGCTAGTAATACAGCTATGCTTATGGTTATGTTTAGGTGTAGGGTTAGTTTTAGGCTTAGGGTTAGGTTTAGTGTAAGCGATGGGGTTAGCGCTAGGGATAGGGCTAGATTGAAGGTCAGAATTAGAATTAGGGCTAGGGTTCTATTAGATTTAAGATTAAGGCTAGGTTTAGAGCTAGGATGAGAGCTAGGGTTTGTGTTAGGGTTAGGGCTAGGATTAGTGTTAGGGCAAATGTCAGCTCTAGGGTTACGTTTAGGGATTGTTTTAGGGTTAGGTTTATGGCTATGTTTAGTGTAAGTGTTAGGTTTAGGGTAGGGGTCAAATTTAGACGTAGGAGTATTATTAGGTTCAGGGTCAGGTTTAGTGTTGTGTTTAGGCTAGGGATTAGGATTAGGGTTCGAATTAGCATTAGGGTTTGGGTTAGTGTAATGATAGGGTTTGGTTTAGGGTTCAGGTTACATTTAGCATAATGAATAGGGTTACAGTTAGGGATAGGGTTAGATATAGGCCTAGGGTTAGCATTATAGTTAGGGTTATGTTTAGGGTAATTTATAGGATTAGAGCTATATTTAGGGCCAGGATTATGGATAGTATTAAGGCTAGGGTTGAGGTTAGGTTTATGGGTTTGTTTTGTGTTAAGTTTAGGACTAGAATTAGGGCTAGGGCAATGTCAGTTCTAGGGTTATGGTTAGGGATAATTTTAGGGTTAGGATTATGGCTAGGTATAGTATATGGGTTAGGTTTAGGGGTAGGATCAGGATTAGAGCTAGGTATATTATCATGGGAAGGGTTAGAGTTAGGGTTTCTGTTAGGTTAAGGTTTATGTTTAGGGCTTGAATTAGCAGTAGGGTTAAGGTTACAGTAAATGATAGGGTTAGTTTTAGGGTTCAGGTTATGTTTTTGTTAATGAAATAGGTTAGAGTTAGGGATAAATTTATGGTTAGGCCTAGGGTTACCATTAGAGTTATGGTTATGGTTAGGGTAATGGACAGGGTTAGAGCTAGTGATAGGGCTAGGGTCATGGTTAGAATTCTGCTATGTTTAGGGTAATGTTTAGGGCTAAATTCTGGGTTAGGATTCGATTTAGGGTTAAGGTAAAAGCTGGGGTTAAGGCTCAGATTAGGACTTGGTTTGGCGTTTGGTTAGGGATAGGATTAGGGCTATCATTAATGTATGAAATAGTGTTGCAATTAGTGTTAGTTTTAGGGTTAGGGTTAGGGCTAGGTCTAGTGTTATGGTTAGGATTAGGGTTAGGGTGATGTTTAGAGCAAGGGTTATTTTTAGGGTCAGTGTCACAGTCAGGGTTAGTTTTAGGGTTAGGGTTAAAACTTGAATTAGGGCTAAAGTTAGTACTAGCTGTACAGTTAGAGTTTGGTTTAAGTTAAGGGTTAGGGATATAGGTTGGTTTTGTATTGGGCTGAGGCTATGGTTACGGATTGATTATTGATTAGCATCAGGGTTAGGGCTAGTGTTTGAGGTTTAGGCTTAGGGTTAGGGTTACATTTAGAGTTAGGGTTAGATCTAGGTTTAAGGCTAGGGCTAGGGCTAGGGTTATGATGAGGGTTAGGGTTATGGTAATGAATATGTTTATAAATAGGAATACAGCTAGGGCGAGAATCAGAGTTAGTCATAGTATTAGTCTTAGGGTTAGGATTAGGGTTAGGGTTAAATTAGGGCTAGGATTAGGGCTAGGGTTAGGTCTAATTTAGGGCTAGGATTAGGGCTAGGGTTATTGTTAGCATTAGGTCTTTATTATGGCTCAGATTAGGGCTAGAGTTAGTTTTAGTGTTAGGGCTAAATTAGGGATAGTATTAAGGCTAGGGTTAGTGTTAGGGTTAGATCAAGGGGTTGTGATAAAATTAGGGTTAGCATTGGTGTTAAGGTTAAATTTAGGGGAATGGGCGGGCTTATAGCTAGGTTTAGGGCTATGGTGGTGTTTGAATTAAGATTAGGCCTAGCGTTATGGTTCAATTTAGGATTAAGTCTAGGTTTATGGTTAGGTTAAGGGCTGTGGTTTCTATTAGGGTTATGGCTTGCACCAGGTCTAGGGCTAATATCATGTGTAGGGTTAATGATAATGATCGTTTTAGGGTTAGG
>NW_026006235.1:240558-269988 GCF_001458135.2 Marmota marmota marmota
AGGGTTAGGATTATGGGTACATCTAGTGTAATGTTTAAGTTTATGGTTAGCATCAGGTTTAGAGCTAGGGGTATTATTAGGGTCAAGTTCTGGATTAGGGTTTGGGATAGGTGAAATTTTAAAGTTAGGGCTTGAAATAGCTTTAGGGTTATGGTTATATTAATGGACAGAGTTAGAAATCAGTTTAGGGCTAGGTTTATGTTTATGATTAGTGCTAGGTTTTTGGTTAAGTTAGTGCTAGGGTTAGGGTTATTGCTATTGTAAGTACTAGGGTTATGATTACGGCTAACTTTAGTGTTTTAGGTCTATTTAGTATTAGTTTGAGGTTTATGATTAGGGTGATGTTTAGACCTTGGGTTAGTGTTATGGTCAGAGTAAGGGTCAGGGTTAGTTTTAGAGTTTGGCTTAAACTTGAATTAGGGCTGGGGTTAGGGCTAGGTATAGGTTTAGGGCTTGGTTTAGGTTAAGGGTTAGGTTTAGAGCTTTGGATCAGTTTGGTTTTAGGTCTAGGGTTAGGGTTAGGGCAATTTTTAGGATTAGTGTTAGGGTTAGGGCTAGTTTTAGAATTAGGCTTAGGCTTCAGATTAGGGTTAAATGTAGAGTTAGTTTTTTATCTAAGGTTAGTACTAGGGCTAAGGATAGGGCAAGGTTAGGACTCAGATTTGGAGTAGGGTTAGGTTTATGGGAAGGGATAGGATTAGAATGAGTGATAGGGCCAGTGTGAAAGTTATTCTTAGGGCTAGGGTTAGGGTTAGGGTTAGGGTTAGGGATAGGGCTAAATCATGGATAGTTTTAGTGTTAGGGCTAGAGTTAGGGCTAGTTTTAGAATTAGCATTAGGGTTAGGGCTAGTTTTAGGCTGAGGCATCAAGTTAGGGTTAGATTTAAAGTTAGGTTTCAATCTAGTGTTTAAGCTAGGGCTAAGGATAGGGCAATTGTGACGACAAGCTTTAGGGTTAGAGTTAGGGTTACATTTAGGGTCAGGGATGTGGTTTTGGCTAGGTTTAGAGCTAGGGCAAGGGTTAGCATTAGGGTTAGGGCTAGAGTTAAAGTTAGGGTTATGATTAAGGCTAAGTTTATGGCTAGGATGAGGTTTAGGGTTTGTGTTAGGGTTAGGGATAATATTAGGGCTAGGGCTAAAGTCAGGTGTAGGGTTATAGTTAGGGCTAGATTTAGTGTTAGGTTTATATCTTGGTCTACTATAAGGATTAGGTTTAGGGTAAGTTTCAGGTTTATATCTAGGGTTATTTTTAAGGTTAAGGTTTGGGTTAGGTTAGGGTTTAGGTTTAGATTAATGATAGGGTTAGATTTAGGTTTAGGTTTGGTTTAGTGTAATGGATAGGGTTAGGGTTAAGCCTGAAGTTAGCTAAAGGGTTAGGGTTATTGTTGGGATAATGGATAGGTTTAGACCTAAGGTTAGGGCTAGGGTTATGTATAGAATTAGGGCTAGTTTTGTGTTAGGGTTAACTTTAAGTTTAGGGTTAAATCTAGGTTTAGGACTCAGTTTAAGGCTGGGTTTTGGGTTAGGTTAGGGATAGGGTTAAGGTTACAGTGAATGTATGAAGTAGGGTTATAATTAGAGCTAGTTATAGGGTTAGGGTTAGGGCTAGATCTAGTGTTAGCTTGAGATTTACGGTGATGATGATGTTTAGAGCCAGGGTTAGTGTTAGGGTAAGAGTCAGGGTCAGGGTTAGTTTTTGGGTTAGAGTTAGGACTAGAATTAGGGATATGGTTAGGGCTAGTTGTAGGATTAGGTTTTGGTTTAAGTTAAGGGTTAAGGTTATGGCTATGGCTCAGTTTTGTTTTAGTGCTAGGGCTAGTGTTAGGGCTAGTTTTAGGATTAGTTTTAGCATTAGGGGTAGTGTTAGTTTTAGCTTTAGGCGTAGCTTTAGGGTTAGATTAAGAGTTAGGATATATCTAGGGTTATGGCTAGGGCTATGAATAGGGCTAGGATTAGACCAAGGTTTAGGGCTAGGATTAGAGTTTTAGTAAGGGATAGGGTTAGAACTAAGTTTAGGATTAGGGTGAGAGTTAGAGTTACTCTTTGGGCTAGGGTTAGGGTTAGGTTTAGGGATAGGGCTAAATTAGGGCTAAGATTACTGCTAGGTTTAGTGTTAAGTTTTGGACTATTCTTTTGGTTAGGAATAAAATTTAGGCTATGTTTAGTGCTAGGATAAGGACTAGAGTTTATGTTAGGTTAGGGCTAGGATTATGACAAGGGTTAATATCAGGTCTAGGGTTAAGGTTAGGAATAGTTTTAGGGTTAGGTTTATGGCTAGGTCTAGTGCAAGGGTTAGGTAGGGTAAGAGTCAGGTTTAGAGCTAGGGGAATTATTAGGTTCACTTGTCAGTGTTAGGGTTTGATTTAGGTTTGAGGTTAGGTTAGGGCTCGAATTAGTTTTAGGGTTATGATTAATGTAATGATTGAGTTAGGTTTAGGATTTAGGGTAGGTTTAGGGTAATTGATAGGTTTGGGGAAAGCGGTAGGGTTAGGGATAAGCCTAGGGTTAGCATTATGGTAAGGGTTATTTTTAAGGTAATGGATATAGTTAGAGTTAAGATTAGGGCTAGGGTTATAGTTAGGATTAGGTCTTGTGTTAGGGTTAAGGTGAGGGTTAGCACTAGGATTAGATTTAGTGTAATGTTTTGCATAAGGGTTAGGTTCTGAGCTATGATAAGAGCTAGGCTGAGAGTTAGGTTCAGAGTTAGTTCTAGGGATAGGATTTGGGTTAGGAGTGGGGTTAGGGTTAGACCTAGGGTTAGTGTTAGGGTCAGAATAAGGGTCAGGGTTAGGGTTAGGTTTTGGGATAGTGTTAGAGCTAAAATGAAAGCTAAGGTTAGGACTATTAATAGGGTTATGGTTTTGGTTAGTCTAAGGACTGGGGATAGGTCTAGGGTTACTCTTATGTTTAGGGTTTCGCTTAGGGTAAGGGGTTGATTTAGATCTAGGGTTAGGGCTATGGTTAGGGTTATAGTAAGAGTTAAAGCTAGGTTTAGGGCTCAGTTTAGGGCTAGTTTTTGTGTTAGGGTTAGGATTAGAATTAGGGCAAAAGCTAATATAATGATAACCCTAGACAGAAACCATTAGGGTTAGTTTTAGGGTTAGGGTTAGGGGTAATTTGAGTGCCATGGTTGAGTTTAAGGTTAGGGTGATAGTTATAGCTACAGTTCTTGTTGGGATAGGAGTCAGGGTCAGGGTTAGTTTTAGAGTTAGCTTTAAGACTCGAATTAGGGCTATTGCTAATGTTAGTGTTCGGTTTGAGTTTGGGGTGGTGTTTAGATCTAGGGTGAGTGCTAGGATATGAGTCAGGGTCAGGATTAGTTTCAAGGTGAGGCATAGTACTCGAATTAGGGATAGGTTTAGGTCTAGGTGTAGTGTTAGTTTGGGTTTAAGTTAAGTTTTAGGTTTAGGTCTATTGCTCGGTTTTGGTTTACTGCTAAGATTAGGGTTAGGGCTAGTTTTAAGATTATCATTAGGGTTAGGGCTAGTGTTAATGTTAGGTTTAGGCTTAGGTTTAAGGTTAGATTTAAAGTTTTAGTTAGGGCTGGGACTAAACTTTAAGGCAAAAGTTAGGGCTAGTGTTAGGTTTATGGTAGCAGATAGGGATAGAACCAGGGATAGGGCTAGGGCAAGAGTTAGTGTTAGTCTTAGGGCTAGGGTTAGGATAGGGTTAGATATAGAGCTAAATTAGGGCTAGGATAAGGGCTAGGTTTTGTGTCTACCTTAAGCCTAGGGTTAGGGTTAGGGTTAAGTTTAAATTTAGGGTAAGGAAATACATTATTGCTAGGTTTAGTGGTATGGTGAGGTTTAGAATTAGGGTTGGGTGTAGGGCTAGAGATAGGGTTATGATTAAGTCTAGGTTTAGGACAGGATGAGGGCTAGGTGTGTTATTAGGGTTAGGGCTAGGATTAGGGATAGGGATAATTTCAGGTCAAAAATTATGGTGAAAGATGGTTTTAGGGTTAGGTTTATGGCTACATCTAGGCTAAAGATTAGGTGTTGGGTTACGGTCAAGCTTAGAGCTAGGGGTCTTATTAGGGTCAATGTCTGGGTTAGGGTTTGGGATAGGTTAAGGTTTCAAGTTTGGGCTTGAATTAGTTTTAGGATTAGGCTTAGGGTAATGATAGGTTTAGGTTTAGGATTCAGGTTAGATTTAGGGTAATGAAATGGTTAGGATTCGGGATAGGGTTAGGTTTCTGTCTAGGGTTATCATTATGGTTATGATTATGGTTATGGTAATGGATAGAGTTAGAGATCAGTTTAAGGCTAGAATTATGGTTACAATTAGGGCTAGTGTTAGGGTTAGCTTAGGTTTAAAGCTAGGGTTGAGGCTCGGATTAGGGCTAGGTTTTGGGTTATGTTATGGCTAGGGTTAGGGTTACAGCTAATGCAAGTACTAGGTTTACAATTAGGGCTACTTTTAGGGTTTTAGTGCTAGGTTTAGAGTTAGTGTTAGGTTCAGTTTTAGGGTGATATTAAAGGCTAGAAGTGTTAGGGTCAGTGTCATTCTCAGGGATAGTTTTAGGGTTTGGCTTCCAACTTGAATTAGGGCTAGGGTTAGGTCTAGGTGTATAGTTTGGGTTTGGTTTATGTTAATGGTTAGGGTTAGAGCTATGGCTCGGTTTTGTTTTAGGGATAGGGCTACCATTAGTGCTCATTTTAGGATTACTGTTATGGTTTGGGCTAGTGTTAGGGTTAGGCTTAGGCTTCACATTAGGGCTAGATTTAGAGTTATGTTTTACCTAAGGTTAGTGCTAGGGATAAGGATAGGGAAAGAGTTAGCACTAGGGTTACGGCTAGTGTTAGGGTTATGGTAAGGGATTGGGTTAGAATGAGTGATAGGGCTAGTGTGAGAGTCAGAGTTAGTCTTCGGGCTAGGGTTAGGGTTAGGTTTAAGGATAGGGATAAATTACAGCTAGGGTTATGTTAGGGCTAGGGTTAGGGCTAGTTTTAGGATTAGGCTTATGCATATGCTAGGGCTAAGGATAAGACAACGGTTACCATTAAGGTTAGGGTTAGAGTTAAGGTTTAGTTTAGGGTAAGGGATGTGGTTATAGCTAGGTTTAGGGCAAGGGCGAGGGTTAGTATTAGGGTTAGAACTAGGGTTAGGGTTAGGGTTATGATTAAGGCTATGTTTAGGGCTATGATTAGGACTAGGATTTGTTTCAGGCTTAGGGATAGTATTAGGGCTATGGCTAATGTCAGGTCTAGGGTTACAGTTAGGGATAGATTTATTGTTAGGTTTATGGATTGGTCCAGTGGAAGGGTTAAGTTTTTGTTTAGGGTCAGGTTTAGATCTAGGGTGGAATCATGGCCAGAATTAGGGTTAGGGTTAAGTTAGTGTTTAGGTGCAGGGCTCGAATTATTGGTAGATTTAGGGTTAGGGTAATGACGGGGTTAGGTTTAGGGTTTAGGTTTGGTTTAGTATAATTTATAGTATTAGGGTTAGGCCTAGGGTTATCAGAGGATTAGGGTTATTGATAGGGTAATGGATAGGGTTAGCCCTAAGGTTAGGGCTAGGTTTATGTATAGAATTAGGGCTAGTGTTTTGGTTAGGGTTATGTTTAAGTTTAGGGTTAAAGCTAGGTTTAGGACTTGGATTAAGGCAAGTTTTTGAGTTAGTTTAGGGCTAGGGTTAAGGTTACCACTAATGTATGAAATAGGTTTATGATTACAGCTAGTTATAGGGTTAGAGTTAGGTCTAGGTCTAATGTTAAGGTTAGGTTTACGGTGATTATGATTTTTAGAGCCAGGGTTAGTATTAGGGTCAGAGTCAGGGTCAAGGTTAATTTTCGGGTTAGGGTTAGACTAGTATTAGGGATAGGGTTAGGATTAGGTGTAGGGTTAGTGTTTGGTTTACGTTAAGGTTAAGATTAGGGCTATGACTCAGTTTTGTTTTAGGCATACATGTAGGGTTAGGGCTATTTTTAAGAGTAGTCTTAGGGTTAGGGCTAGTGTAAATGTGAGATTTAGGCTTAGTGTAAGGGTTAGGGATAGGAGTAAAGTTGTGGCTAGATTTAGTCTTAGGGTTAGGGTTAAATTTAGAGTTAGGTTTAGATTTAGGTTTTTAGATATAGCTAAGTATAGGGCTAGGTTAGGGCTATGTTTAGGGTTAGGTGTTTGGTGATGGTAAGGGACCAGGTTAGAACTAGGTTTAGAGCTAGTGTGAGAGTTAGAGTTAGTCTTAGGGCTAGGGTTGGGGTTAGGAATAGGGTTAAATTAGGGCTTGGATTAAGGCTAGATATAGTGTTAGGGTTAGGCCTATGGTTAGGGCTAGGGTTAGTGTTAGGTTTAGGGTTAGAGTTAGGGTAAAAGATAGGAATATAGGTAGATTTAGGACTAGGGTGAGAATTAGGGTTAAGGTTAGGGTTAACTTTACAGTTAGGGTTATAATTAAGGCGAGGTTCATGGCTAGGATGTGGGCTAAGTTTTGTATTAGGGTTAGGGCTATGATTAGAGCTACAGCTAACATCAGATCAAGGGTAGAATTAGGGATAGTTTTAGTGTTAGGTTTATGGTTAGGTCTATTGTAAAGTTTAGGTTTCTTGTTAGGATCACGTTTAGAGCTATTGGTATTATTAGTGTCAAGGTCAAGTTTAGGGTTAGGGTTAGGTTAAGGTTTAGGTTTAGGGCTCAAACCAGTCTTATGTTTAGGGGTTGGGTAATAACAGTCTTAGGTTTAGGGTTCAGGTTAGGTGTAGGTTAATGGATAGTTTTAAGGCTAGTGCTAGGATTAGGGTTCAGCCTAGGGATTATACTTATCTTAGGGTAATGAATAGGGTTAGAGCTAGGGTTAGGGCTAGGGTTATGGTTAGGATTAGGTCTAGGTTTAGGCTTAGGTTTATACTTAGTGCTAGTGTTATTGTTAGGGTTAGCTTTAGGCTTAAAGATAACGTAGGGCTTGGATTAGGGTTAGGTTTAGCAATAGGTTAGGGTTATGGCTAATGTAAGAACTAGTGTAATGATTAAGACTAGTTTATGGTTAATATTAGGGGTAGGTGTAGTTTTAGGGTTAGTTTTAGGGTTAGGGTTAAGTTTAGAGCTAGGGTTAGTGTTAGTGGAAGGGACAGTTTTCGGGTAGGGTAATGGTTAGGGTTAAAGCCAGAATTAGGACTAGGGTTAGGTCTAGGGGTAGGGTTAGAATTTGGGTTAGGTTAAGTCCCGCAGTCTGGCTGGGCAAATAACCGGGAGGTGACAGGCAAATTGAAGGTTGAAAAGGGAACTGCTTTATTATGGAACAACAGCGGTATATATGCCTAACTGATTACACACAGTTTTTCTCAATTAGCATCACTTAGATAAAGTAGTCAGCCAATAAAGAATCCTCATCATCTCAATGGCTCAGTGGTGTTGCCTCACAAAACACTCCTTCTGGCAAACTGCCAGGCACCATCTTAACTTGGTTGCAGCCTTCAACAGTTAAGGGTTTTTGTTAAGGCTAGGTCTAGTTTGTCTTAGGGACTAAAGCTATGTGTATGGATAGATTTAGGATTAGGTTTAGGTCTAGGTCTAGTGTTAGGGTTAGATTTAGGTATAAGGTTACCAGTAGGACTAGTGTTAGGGTTTGGTTTAGGGTTAGGTTTAGATTTAGAATAAAGATTAGTGTTAGGTTCAGAATAATTGTCAGGAATAGGCTTAGGGTTTGGGTTATGGTTAGATCTAGATTGAAGGCTAGGGTTAGGACTAGTTATAGAGTTAGGTTTTGGTTAGGCTAAGGATTAGTGCAAGAATATGGTTAGCATTAGGTTGAGGGTTTGGCTTAGGGTAAGAGATAAGTTTAGAGCTAGGGTTAGGACTAGGTTTAGGGTTAGGTTTAGGGTTAAAGCTCGTGTTAGGGCTTGGATTACAGATAGTTTTTTATTAGGATTAGGGCTAGTGTTATGGTTATGGTTATTGTAAGAAATAGAGATACAATTAAGATTAGTTTTATAGTTAAGTTTAGGACTAGGTCTAGATTTAGGGTTAGGTTTAAGGTTAAGGTGATGTTTAGAGCTAGGTTTAGTGTTTGGGTATGAGTCAGGGTCATGGTTATGTTTAGGGTTAGGATTAGGTTTTAAATTAGGGCTAGGGTTAGGGCTTCTCTAGGGTTAGGGTTTGGTCTAGGGTAAGGATTACTGTTAGGGGTATGACTCGGCTTTGTTTTAAAAGGGCTAGGGCTAGGGTTAGGGTTAATTTTAGGAATAGCAATAGGGTTAGAGCTAGTTTCAGGGTTAGGCTGAGGCATCAGGTTAGGATTAATTTTAGAGATAGGTTATGATCTAGAGTTAATGCTAGGGCTAAGGATAATTCAAGGGTTATGACTAGGGTTAGATCTTGGGTTAGGGTTATGGTAAGGGATAAGGTTAGAAATAGGGATAGTTCTTGTGTGAGAATTAAAGTTAATCTTAATTGTAGGGTTAGGTTTAGGGTTAGGAATAGGGATATAATATGGATAGGATTAGGGCTAGGTTTAATGTTAGGGTTAGGTCTAGAATTAGGGTTATGATTAGGGCTAGGGCTATGGTTAGGGTTAGGGTAAGGGTTAGGATTTAAGCTACAGTTAGGGATAGGTGGAGAGTTACGTTTAGTGTTAGGTCTAGGTTAGGTTTATGGTTATGGTTATGGTTAGGGTTGGGGTAAGGGCTAGGGTTTTCTATAGGGTTAGGTTTAGTTTTACAGTAATGTATTGAATTAGTATTAAGATTAGGTTTAGGGTTAAGTTTAGGTTATGGTTAAATATAGGTTTAGGGATATGTTTAGTTTTGATTCATAGTAAGGTTTAGGGTTAAATTTATGGCAATATTTAGGTTAAGGGTTAGGTCGAGGGTTAGGTTTATGATTAGGTTTAGGGATAGGGTTAGTTTTAGGGCTAGGTTTTTATTAGGGTTATGGTTAGGTTTATGCTAATATTAGAGTTAGAGCTAGGGTTACTACTGGGGTTAAGGTTAGGATTAGGGCTAAGGTTAGGTTTATGTTTAGGAATAGGGCTAGGGTTATATTTAGGCTAAGGGTTAGGCTTTGAGCTAGGTTTATGTCTAAGTTGAGGGTTAGGGTTAGGGCTACATTTAGGATTATGTTTATGCATAGGGTAGGGTTTGGCCTCCTATTAGGGCTAGGTTTTGTGTTAGGTTTAGGCCAAGGATTAAGGCTATGTGTAATGTAAGATCCAGGGTTCTGATTAGAGCTAGTTTTAAGGTTAGGATTATGGCTATGTCCAGTGTTATGTTTAGGTTTTGGGTTAGGTTCAGATTTAGAGCTAGATTTAGTGTTATTGTTAGGGTCAGTGTTCAGGTTAGATTTAGGTTTAGGGTGAAAGCCATAATTAGGACTAGGGTTAGGTCTAGGGATATGGTTAGTGTTTGCTTTAGGTAAAAGATTATGTTAGGGCTAGGTCTCAGGCTTTTTTTTTAGGTCTATGTCTAGAATTATGGCTATATTTAGGATTAGGTTTAGGTCTAGGGCTTGTGTTAGGGTTAGGTTTAGGTATAAATTTATTTGTAGGGCTAGATTTAGCGTTTGGTTTAGGGTGAAGGTCAGATTTAGACTGAGGGTTTGTGTTAGGGTAAGGATTTGAGTTAGGGTTAGAGCTAGAATGAGGGCTACGGTTAGGACTAGTAATAGGGTTAGGGTTTGGATTAGGCTATGGATTAGGATTAGGACTAAGTTTAGTATTATGGATAAAGTTTGGCTTAGGGTAAGTGATCGAGTCAGAGCTAGGGTTAGGGCTAGGGTTAGTTTTAGGTTTAGGGCTAGGGCTAGGTTTAGGTTTAGGTTTACATTTAGTGTTTGGGCTCAGATTAGGGCTAGGTTTTCTTTTAGATTTAGGATTAGGTTTAGGGCTATGGCTAATATAAGAACTAAGGTTATGATTAGAGTTAGTATTTGGTCTAGATCTAGTGTTAGCTCTATCTTTAGGGTTAGTGTGATATTTAGAACTAAGTTTAGTGTTAGAATATAAGTGAGGATCAGGGTTAATTATAGTACTATGACGTGAATTAGAGCTAGAATGTTATGGCTAGGTTTAGGGTTAGGATTTGATTTAGGTTAACATTTAGGGTTAGGACAATGACTTGGTTTTGTTTAAGGGATAAGGCTAGGGTTACGGCTAGTTTTAGGATTAGTGATAGTGTTAGGTCTAGTGGTATGTTGAGGATTAGGCTTAGGGTTAGGGTCAAATGTAGAGTTATGGTTAGATCTAGAGTAGGGTCTAGGGCTAGGGTTAGGGCTAAGGTTAGGGCTTGTGTTTGGTTTATTGTAATGCGTAGGGTTAGAACTAGAAATAGGGCTAGGGGAATATTTAGAGTTAGTCTTAGGCCAAGGTTAGGGGTATAGTTATGTTTAGGGCTAAATTAGGCCTAGGATTAGGGCTAGGGTTAGTTTTAGGGATAGCCCTATGGTTATGGGTAGAGATATGGTTAGTGTTAGGGTTAGGGTTAGTGATAGGGTTAAGGGAAATTATGGGGTTATTCCTAAGTTCAGGTCAAGGGTGAGGGTTAAAATTAGAGACAGGCTAGAGTTAGCCTTTGGGTGAGGATTAAGGCTAGGTATAAGCCTAAGATGATGACTAGTGTTTGTGTTAGGGTAAGGGATAAATTTGAGCTGTGGCTAAGGTCAGGTCTGGGTTTGTGGTTATGGTTAGTTTAGGGTTAAGTTATGGCTAGGTCTAGTGTAAGGGTCAGGTTTAGTTTAAGGGTCAGGTTTAAATCTAAGTGTATTATTAGGGTCAGGGTTTGAGTAGGGTTTGGTTTAGGTTAAGATTTAGGGTGAAGGCTTGAATTAGCATTAGGTGTAGGGTTACGGTCCAGGTTAGGATAATTGATAGGTTTAGGTTTAGGGTTCAGGTTAGGTTTAGAGTAATGAATAGGATTAGTGTTAGCAATAGTGTTAGCGTTAGGCCTAGGGTTAGCATTTGGGTTAGGCTTATCTTTAGGCTAATGGATAGGGTTAGAGCTAAGGTTAGGGCTAGGGTTAAGGTTAGAATTAGGATTAGGGTTAGAGTTAGGCCTAGGTTTAGTGTCAGGGTTAGGTTTGGGGTAAATGTTAGCGTTTGACCTAGGATTAGGGCTAGAGTGAGGGTTAAGGTTAGAGTCAGGGCTAATGTTAGGGTTAGGGTTATGTTTTGATTAAGGTTAGAGTTTGAGCTAGAATTAGGGTTAGGGCGAGGGTTGGGGTTAGGTCTAAGCTTACGGTTAGGGTTAAAATAAGGGCTAGGTTTAGGGCTAGGGTAAGGGCTATGTTTTCTATGATGTTTATGGCTAGCATTAGGGCTATGGGTAATGTATGAGCAAGGGATATGGTTATGGCTAGTTTTAGGATTAGGGTTATGGATTAGTCTAGCGTTCTAGTTAGCTTTGGGGTTAGGATAAGATTTAGAGCTAGGTTTGTTTTAGGGTAACGGTCGTTGTTTGAGTTAGGGTTAGGTTTAGGGTGAGTGCCAGATTTAGGACTAGCATTGGATCTAAGGATAGAGTTGGTCTTTACATTGGGTTAACAGTTACTTTTAGGGCTAGTGCTAGGTTTTGCTGAGGCCTAAGGCTAGATTTATGACTCTATTTAGGATTAGATTTGGTCTAGTTCTAGTGTTACTGCTAGGTTTAGGTATAGGTGTATCAGTAGGGCTAGGGGTAGGGTTCACTTTAGGGTTAGTGTCAGGTTTAGACCTAGGGTTAGTGTTAGGGTTAGAATAAGGGTCAGGGTTAGAGTTAGGGTTAGAACTAGAATGAGGGCTAGGGTTAGGACTAGTAATAGAAATAGAGTTTTATGTAGGCTAAGGATTATGGTTAGGATAGGGTAGCATTAGGGAGAGGGTTTGGCTTAGGGTAAGGGATAGGGTTAGAGGTAGAGTTAGGGTTAGGGTTAGGGTTAAGGTTAGGTTTTGGGTCAAACCTAGGTTTAGGGCTCAGAATAGGGCTAGAATTTGTGTTAGCATTAAGGTTACAGCTAATGAAAGAACTAGGATTCTGATTAGGGCTAGTTCTAGGGTTAGTGTTAGGTCAATGTTTAGATCTAGGGTTATTGTTAGGTTCCGAGTAAGGGTCAGTGTTACTTCTAGGGTTAGTTTTAGGACTCAAATTAGGGCTACATTTAGAGTTAGGTGTAGGGTTAGTGTTTGGTTTAGGTTAAAGTTTAGGGTTATTGTTCTGGCTCAGTTTGGTTTTAGGGCGAGGATACTGTTAGGGCTATTTCTCCAATTAGCATTAGGGTTATGGCTATTGTTAGAGTGAGCTTTAGGCTTAAGGTTAGGGTTAGATCCAGGTTTAAGGCTAGGGTGAAGGTTAGGGATAGGGTTGGGGCTAGGTATAGGGAAAGGGTTTGGTTTATGGTACGGGATAGGTTTAGAACTAGGGATAGGGCTAGGGCGAGAGTTGGAGTTAGTCATAGGGCTAGGGATAGTGTTAGGTTTAGGATTAGGGCTAAATTAGGGCTAGATTAGAGTTATGGTTAGTGGTAGGTTTAGGCCTAGGTTAATGGCTAGGTTTAGGGTTAGTGTAGGGTTAGGGTAAGGCATGATGTTACAGCTACATTTAGGGCTAGGGCAAAGCATAAAATTAGGGTTAGGGCTAGGGTTAAAGATAGGTTTAGGATTAAGGCTAGGCTTAGGGATAGGATTAGGGCTAGGATTTGTATTAGGGTTAGGGCTAGGATTAGGGATAGGGCTAATGTCAGGTCTAGGGTTATGGTTAGGGATTGTTTTAGGGTAAGGATAGTGGTTGGGTCTATTGTAAATATTAGGTTGAAGTTATGGTCAGATTTACAGCTAGGGATATTATTAGGGTCAGAGTCATGTTTAGGGTATGTGTTAGGTTAAGGATTATGCTTAGGGCTCAAATTAGCATTAGGGTTAGTGTTAGGGTTAGGGTAATGAATATGGTTAAGTTTAGGGTTAAGGTTAGATTTAGAGTAATGGACAGGTTTAGGGTTAGGGAGAGGGTTAGGTTTATGCCTAGGGATAGAATTCAGTTAGGTTTATGGTTAGGGTAATAGATTGGGTTAGAGCTATAGTTAGAACTAGGGTTATGGTTAGTTTAGAGCTATGGTTAGAGTTAGGCCTAGGGTTCGAATTTGGTTAAGGTTATGGTTAGGGTAATGGATAAGATTACAGCTAGGGACAGGGCTAAGATTATGGTTAGAATTAGGGCTATTTTTGGTTGGATTTTTGGTTAGTACCAGGTTTAGATTTATGGTTAGGTTTCGGTTAAGTGTTAGGGCTAATGTTAGGGTTAGGGCTAGTGTTAAAGCTAGGGTTAGGACCCTGATTAGGTCTAGGTTTGCAGTTAGGTTGGGGCTATTTAGGACTACCGCTGATATTAGAACTAGGGTTATGATTAGGGGTAGTGTTAAGTTTAGAATTATGTCTAAATCTAGTGTGTAGATTAGGTTTAGTTTTAGGGTGATGATTAGTGATAGGGTTAGTTTTACCATCAGAGTCAGGATCAGTGTTACTGATCAGGGTTAGGGATAGACTCGAATTAGGGCTAGGGTTAAGGCCTGGTGTAGTGTTAGGGTTTGTGTAAGGGTTAAGGTAAGAATTAGGGATAGGTCTAATGTCAAGTCTAGGATTATGGTTTGGTTAGGGTTAGCATTAGAGCTTTGTCACGTTTTGTTTTACTTCTAGGACTACTTTTAGGATTAGAGATAGTGTTAGTGCTAGTGGTATGGTGAGTTTTAGGCTTAGATTTATTGTTATGTTTAGATCTAGGTTTAGGGCTACAGCTAGGTTTTGGGCTAAGGGTAGGGCTAGTGTTAGTGTTATTAACGGATAGAGTTAGAACTAAAATAGGGCTAGGGTGAGAGTTAGAGTTTGTCTTAAGGCTAGGGTTAGGGTTATGTTTAGGGTTAGGGCTAAATTAGCACTAGATTTAGGGCTAGGATTAGTGTTAGGTTTAGGTCTAGGGTTAGGGTTAGTGTTAGGGGAAGGAATGGGGTTATGGTTAGGTTTAGGGCTAGGGCAAGGGTTAGAATTAGGGTTAGGGCTAGAGTTAGGATTAAGGCTATGTTTAGTGCTAGGGTGAGGATTTGTTTTAGGGCTAGGGCTAGGATTAGGGATAGAGCTAATGTCAGTTCTAAATTTATGGTTAGTGTTAGTTTTTGGGTTAGGTTATTGCTAGGTCTAGTGTAAGGGTTAGGTTTAGTTATGGGTCAGGTTTAAAGCTAGGTGTATTTTTAGGGTCAGGGTTCAGGTAGGGTTTGGCTTAGGTTTAGTTTTAAGGTTAAGGATTGAATTAACTTCAGCATTAGAGTTACAGAAAGGGTAATGTATAGGAATAGGTTTAGGGTTCAGGTTAGATTTAGAGTAATGAATAGGGTTAGTGTTAGCGATAGGGTTAGCATTATGCCTTGGACTAGAATATGAATTAGGCTCACCTTTAGGGTAATGGATATTGTTAGAGCTAAGGTTAGGGCTAGGGATAAGGTTATGATTAGGGCTAGGTTTAGGGTTATGCCTAGGATTAGTATCAGGGATAATTTTAGGTCAAGTATTAGCATTTGAGCTAGAGTTATGTCTTGGGTGAAGGTTAGGGTTAGAGTCAGGGCTAGGGTAATGGATAGAGGTATGTTTAGGGTAAGGTTTAGAGTTTGAGCTAGATTAAGGCAAGGGCTAGCATAGGATTAGGATTAGGTCTAAGTTTATGGTTAGGGTTACCATTAGGGCTAGGTTTACGTTTAGGATAAAGGCTAGGTTTTGTGTGAGGTATAGGGCTAACATTAGAGCTATGGCAAATATAAAAGCTCCTAGCTTAGGGTTATGGCTCAGTTTTATTTTAGGGCTAGGGTAGGGTTACGTCTAGTTTGCCAATTAGCATTAGGTTCAGGGCTAATATTAGGGTGAGCTTTAGGCTTAAGGTTAGGGTTAGATCCACGTTTAGGGCTAGGGCAAATGTAAGGGCTAAGGTTGGGGCTAGGGATAGGGCTAGAGTTTGGGTTATGGTAAGGGATAGGTTTAGAACTAGGGTTAAGGCTAGGGTGAGAGTTAGAGTTAGTCTTACAGCTAGGGTTAGAGTTAGGTTTAGGGTTAGGGCTAAATTAGCCAAGTATTAGTGCTAAGGGTTACTGTTAAGTTTAGGCCTAGGTTTAGTGCTAGGGTTAGGATAATGTATGATGTTATAGCTACGTTTTGGGCTAGGTCAAGGGATAAAATTAAGGATATGGCTAGGGTTAAGGTTATGGTTAGGATTAAGGCTAGGCTTAGTGCTAGGATTAGGTTTAGGGTTTGTGTTAGCATTAGAGTTATGATTAGGGTTAGGGCTAATGTTAGTTCTAGGGTTATGGTTAGGGATAGTTTTAGGATTAGGTTTATAGCCAGGTCTATTATAAGGATTAGGTTGAGTGTTAGGTTCAGCTTTACAGCAATGGCATTATTAGGGTTGGAATCAGGGTTAGGGTATGTGTTGGGTTATGGTTTAGGTTTAGGGCTCAAATTAGCATTAGGGTTCGTGTTAGGGTTAGGGTAATGGATATGATTAGGTTTAGGGTTCAGTTTAGGTTTAGGGTAGTGGATAGCCTTAGGGTTAGGGATAGTGTTAAGGTTAGATCTAGTGATAGAATTCATTTAGGGTTATGGTCAGGGTAATGGATAGAATTAAAGTTACAGTTAGGGTTAGGGTTATTGTTAGGTTAGGGCTATGGTTAGTGTTAGATCTAGGGTTAGAATTCGGTTAGGGTTAGGGTAATAAATAAGATTAGAGCTAGAGTTAGAGCTAGGGTTATGGTTAGGATTAGGGCCATGGTTCGGGTTAAGTCAAGGTTTAGTTTTTGGGTTAGGTTCAGGTTAAGTTTTAGGGCTAGGGTTAGGGTTAGGGATAGGGTTAAAGCTAGGGCTAGGGCTCAGATTAGGGCTAGGTTTTGGGTTAGGTTAGGTATAAGGTAGCACTACAGCTATTGTAAGAACTAGAGTTAAAATTAGGGCTAGTTTTAGAGTTAGCATTATTTCTATGTCTAGTGTTTAGAATAGGTTTAGGATTAGGGAGATGATTAGAGCTAGGGTTAGTGTTAGAGTCAGAGTCAGGATCAGTGTTACTGATCAGGGTTAGGGATAGGACTCGAATTAGGACTAGGATTAAGACTGAGTGTAGGGTTAAGGTTTTTTATTAGGGTTAGGGTAAGAATTAGGGATAGGGCTAATGTCAGGTCTAGCATTACTATTAGGCTAGGGTTAGGGTTAGGGCTATGGCTCAGTTTTTTTTTTTTTAGAGCTAGGGCTAAGGTTGGGGCTAGTTTTAGGATTAGTGATAGTTTTCGCGCTTTGGTAGGATGAGGTTTGGGCTTAGATTTATTGTTTGGTTAGATCTAGGTTTAGGGGTAGGGCCTGCATTAGGGTTAATGTTAAGGCTAGTGTTAGGGTTACAGTAACGAATATGGTTAGAATTAGAAATAGGACTGGGGTGCGATTAGAGTTGTTAGGGGTAGGTTTAGGGATAGGGCTAAATTATGGCTAGGACTAGTGCTACGTTTAGTGTTAGGATTAGGCAAAGTGTTCAGGTTAGGGTTATGGTTAGTGTTAGTGTTTTGGTTAGGGTTAGATTTACTGGAGGGTATGTGGTTATAACTAGGTTTAGAGCTAGGGTTCGGGTTAGAATTTCATTTAAGTCCAGGGACAGGGTTTGGGTTAGGATTAAGGCTAGGTTTAGTGCCAAAATTAGTGTATGTGTTAGGGATGGGGCTAAGATTAGGGCTAGGGCTTATGTCAGGTCTAGGTACAAAGTAAGTGATTGTTTTATGGTTAGGTTATGGCTAGGTCTAGTGTAAGTCTTAAGTTTAGGGTAAGGTTCAGGTTTAGAGCTAGGTGTTTTATTAGGGTCAAGGTCCGGGTATGGATTGGTTTAGGTTAAGGTTTAAGGTTAAGGCTTGAATTAGCATTAGGGATCGGTTTAGGATTAGGGTAATGTGTAGTGTTAGGTTTAGGATTAAGGTTAGGTTTAGAGTAATGGATATGGTTATTGTTAGTGATAGGGTTAGCATTAGGCCTAGGGTTAGCATTTGTTTTAGGCTTATCTTTAGGGTAATGGATTGGGTTAGAGCTAAGGTTAGGGCTAGGGTTAAGTTTAAGTTTATGGCTAGGGTTAGAGTTAGGCCTAGGGTTAGCGTCAGGGTTAGGTTTAGGGTAAGTATTAGGGTTTTAGCTAGTGTTAGTTCTAGGGTGAGGGTTAGGTTTAGGTTTAGGTCTAGGGTTACAGTTAGGGTTAAAATTAGTTCTAGGTTTAAGGCTAGGATAAGGGCTAGGTTTGTGTGATGTTTATGGCTAGTGTTAGAGCTATGGGTAATGTAAGAGCTTGGGTTATGGTTATGGCTAGTTTTAGGGTTATGGTTATGAATAAGTCTAGTGTTAGGGTTAGGTTTTGGGTTAGGATACGGTTTAGAGCTAGTGTTTGTATTAGGGTAAGCATCAGAGTTTGAGATAGTGTTAGGGCCCAAATTAGGAATAGCATTGGGTCTAGAGATAGGGTTAGTCTTTGTGTTAGGTTAAGGGTTATTGTTAGGGCTAGTTCAAGGTTTTTGTTTAGAACTAGGGATAGATTTATGGCTCTATTAATGATTATGTTTGTCCTAGTGTTAGTGTTACTGTTACGTTTAGGTATAGGTTTACTGGTAGGTGTAGATCAAGGGTTAGTGTTAGGTTCAGAAAAAGGGTCAGGATTTTGGTTAGGGAGAGAGTTACAATGAGGCCTGTGGTTAGGACTAGTAATAGAGTTAGGGTTTGTGATAGGCTAAGGATTAGTGTTAGGACTAGGATAGCATTAGGGTGAGGGTTTGGCTTAGGGTAAATGATAGGATTAGGAAGGGTTAAAATTAGGGATAGGGTTACAGATCGAGTTAGGGTTAGGTTACGGTTGTGGTTTGAGTTAGTGTTAGGGTTAGGGTTAAGATTAGGATTAGTGTTAGTGTTGGGTTAGGGTTATAGTTAGGTTTAGAATTAGTGATAGGTTTAGGATTATGGTTAGTGTTAGGTTTAGGGTTAAGATTAGGTGAGTGTTAGGGTTAGGGTAAGGGTTAGAGACAGTTTAGGGTTAAGGATAATGTTAGGTTTAGGGTTAGCGTTATGGTTAGTGTTAGGTTTAGTGTTAAAATTTGTGTTAGGGTTAGGGTTTGTGTTAGGTTTAGGGTTACAGTTAAGTTTAGTGTTACGGTTAGGGTTAGGGTTAGTTTAGGGTTAGGGTTAGTGTTTGTGATAAGGTTAGTTTTAGGCTTAAAGTTCAGGTTAGGATTAGGGTTAGTTTTAGAGTTAGGGTTACGGTTGGATTTAGGGTTAGTGTTAAGATTAGTGTTTGCTTAGGATAGGGTTAGTTTTAGGGATAGTGTTAATGTTAGGTTTAGGGATATTGTTAGGGTTAGGGTTATGGTTCATGTAAGGGTTAGGGTTAGGGTTAGTGTTAGAAACAGGGTTAGGGTTAGGGTTAAAGTTATCATAAGAGTTACGGTTAAGATTTGAGTTAGAATTAGGGTTAAGGTTAGTGTTATAGTTAGGGTTAGGGTTAGTGTTAGGTTTAAGTTTAGGGTTAGGGTTAGTGTTAGGGTTAGGGTTATTGTTAGGTCATGGTTAGATTTATTTTAGGGTTAGAGTTATGGTTTTGTTAGGGTTTGTGTTCGGGTTAGAGTTAGGTTAAGAGTTTGTGTTAGGGTTAGTGTTAAGGTGGGGGTTAGTGTTAAGGTTACAGTTAGGATTAAGTTTAGAGTTCTGTTAGAGTTAGGGTTAGTGATAGGGTTAGGTGTAGGTTTACATTTAGGGTTAGCTTAGTATTACAGTTAAGGTTAGGTTTAGGTTTAGGATTATTGTTTGGGTTAGTGTGAGAGTTAGGTTTAGGGTTAGTGTTAGGGATAGTTTTAGAGTGTTAGTGTAAGGGTTAAGTTTATGTTGAGGTTTAGTGTTAGTGTTAGGGTTAGTGTTATTGATACGGTTAGGGTTAGGGTTAGTGTTAGGGTTAGAATTAAGTTTAGGGTTAGGGTTAGTTTTAGGATAAGGGTTAGGTTTAGGATAGTGTTAGGGTTAAGGTTAAGGTTAGGGTTAGGGTTATTTTTAGGGTTAGTGTCACTGTTAGGGTTAGGCTTCGTTGTAGGTTTAGGGTTAGGCTTAGTGTTAGGGTTAGGGTTAGGATAAGTGTTATGGTTAGGTTTAGGGTTAGTGTTAGTCATAGTTTTAGGTTTAGGTTAGGGTTACTGTTAGGGATAGGGTTAGGTTTAGGTTTAGGGACAGTTTTAGGGTTACGGTTCATGTAATGGTTAGCATTAGGTTTAGTGTTAAGGTTTGAGTTAGGGTTAGTGTTAGTGTTAGGGTTAGTGTATGTTACGGTTAGGTTTAGGGTTAATTTAGGCTTAGGCTTAGGTTAGTGTTACGATTGGTGTTAGGGTTAATGTTAGTGTTAGGGTTAAGGATAGGTTTATTGTTAGGGTTATGGTGTGTTTTATTGTTATTGTTAGAGTTAGAGTTTAGTTTATGGTTACTGTTAGATTAAGTTTAGTGTGAGGTTTAGTGCTAGGGTTAGGGTGAGGGTTAGGTTTCGTGTTAGGGTTAGGGTTAGTGTTAGTGTTAGGTTTAGGGTAGGGATTATGGTTAGGGTTAGTGCTATGTTTAAGGTTATGGCTAGGGTTAGGATTAGTGTTTGGGTTTGTGTTATAGTTAAGGTTAAAGATAGTGTTAGAATTAGGTTTAGGGTTAGTGTTAGTGTTAGGGTTCGGGTTAAGGTGAGGCTTCAGGTTAGTTTTAGGGTAGGGTGAGGGTTAGGGTTTGTGTTTGGGTTAGTTTTGGGGTTAGGGTTAGGATTATTGTTAGTGTTTGGTTTAAGTTTAGTTACAGGATAAGTGTTAGGGTTAGAGATACTTTAAGGTTTAGTATTATCTTTAAGTTTAGGGTTTAAGTTTTTCTTACCTTTAGGGTTAGGATTAGGGTAAGGTTCGTGTTAGGGAAAGAGTTAGGGTTAGTGTTAAGGATAGGGTAAGTGTTTAGTTAGTGTTAGGTTTTGGTTAGTGTTAAGTTTCAGTTATGGTTATTGCTAGGGTTAGGGTTAAGGTTTGTGTTACGGTTAGGGTTAGGGTTACTGTTAGGGTTAGGGTTAGGTTTAATGTTAGGTTTAGGGTTAAAATTAGGGTTAGAGTAAGATTTTAGGTTAGGGTTAGGGTTATGGTTACAATTAGTGTTAGTTTTAGTGTTAGGGTTAGGCTTAGGGTTAGTGTTAAGTTTAGGCATAGGGTTTGTGTTGGGTTTATGGTTAGTGTTATAGTTTGGGTTATGATAAGGGTTAGGACTAGGGTTAGCGTTAGATTAGAGGATTAGGGTTAGGTTTAGGGTTAGTTTTAGGGTTAGCTTTAGCATTAGCATTTGTGTTAGGGTTATTGTGAGGGTTAAATTAGTGTTAGGGTTAGGGTTAGAATTCGTGTTAGGGTTAGCTTTCAGGTTAGGTTTACGTTTAGGGTTAGGGTTAAAGTTAGGGTTAGTGTTAGAGTTAGGGTTAGGATTAGGACTAGCATTAGTGTTTGGTTTAGGATTAGTGATAGGGTTAGTGTTACTGTTAGTGTTAGGGTTAGTATTAGTTATAGGTTTGGTTTAGGGTAAGGGTGAGGGTTAGGGTTAGGGTTACAGTGAGGGTTAACTATAGGGTTTTGATTAGGCTTAGGGTAAACGTTAGAGTTAGTGTTATTATAGGGTTAGTGTTAGGATTAATGTTGGAATTAGTGTTAGGGTACGGTTAGTTTTAGATTCTGTTTTAGGGTTATGATTCTGGTTAAGATTATTTTAGGGTAAGTGTTAGAGTTAGTGTATGTTATGGTTAAGGTTAGGGTTTCTTTAGGGTTAGGATTAGGGTTACGATTAGTGTTAGGTTTAGTGTTAGGGTTAGGGTTAAGGGTAGGTTTAGTGTTAGGATTATGGTTAGTGTTAGAGTTAGTGTTAGATTTATAGTTTAGGGTTACTCTTTGGTTTAAGTTTAGTGGGAGGTTTAGTGTTAGAGTTAGGGTAAGGGTTAGGGTTCATGTTAGGGTTAGGGTTAGTGTTAGTGTTAGGTTTAGGGTTAGGTATATGATTAGGGATAATGTTATATTTAAGGTTATGGCTAGGGTTAGGATTATTTCTTTTGGTTTATTGTTAGTGTTAGGGTAAAAATATTGTTAAAATTAGGGTTATGTTTAGTGTTAGTGTTGGGGTTAGGGTTAAGGTGAGGCTTAGGGTTAGTGTTAGGGTAGGGTTAGGGTTAGGGTTAGTGTTAGTTTTGGGTTAGGTTTAGGGTTAGTGTTAGGGTTCGTGTTTGGTTTAGAGTTAGGGTTAGTATTATTGTTAGTGTTTGGGTTAAGTTTATTTATAGGTCAAGTTTTTGGGTTAGAGATACTTTAACGTTTAGTATTATTGTAAACTTTAGGGTTTAGTTTTTCTTACCATTAGGGTTAAAATTAGGGTAGGGTTCATGTTAGGGATAGGGTTAGGGTTAGTGTTAGGGATAGGGTATGGGTTTGGTTAGTTTTAGGTTTTGGTTATGGTTAGGTTTCTTTTATAGTTATGGCTAGGGTAGGTTTAGGGTTTGTGTTACAGTTAGGTTTAGCTTTAGGGTTAGGGTTGGGTTAGAAATTTGGTTAGGGTTAGGGTTAGTGTTAGGGATAATGTTAGGGTTAGGGTTATGTTTAATGTTAAGTTTAGAGTTAAAATTAGGGTTAGAGTAAGTTTTTAGTCTAGGGTTAGGTTTATGGTTACAATTAGTGTTAGTTTTAGTGTTAGTGTTAGGGATAGGGTTAGTGTTACTTTTAGGGATAGGGTTTGTGTTGGGTTTATGGTTAGTGTTAATGTTTGGGTTATGATAAAGGTTAGGACAAGGGTTAGAGTTAGGGTAGGGTTAGGATTAGGGTTAGGTTTAGGATTAGTTTTAGGGTTAGCTTTAGGTTTAGTGTTTGTGTTAGGGTTAGCTTTGGGGTTAGGTTTAGGTTTAGGGCTAGGGTTAAAGTTAGGATTAGTGTTAGGGTTAGGGTTAGGTTTAGGACTAGTGTTAGTGTTTGGTTTAGCATTAGTGTTATGTTAGGATTACTCATTCTGTTAGGGTTAGGATTAGTTATAGGTTTGGTTTAGGGTTAGAATTAGGGTTAGGGTTACAGTTAGGTTTAGCTATAGGATTTTGATTAGGGTAAGGGTTAGTGTTAGAGTTAGTGTTATTGTAGTGTTAGGGTTAGGATTAGTGTTAGATTTAGTGTTATGGAAGTGTTAGGGTTAGGGTTTGTGTTAGGGTTACGTTTTGGGTTAGGGTTGGGGTTAAAGTTAGAGTTAATGCTAGGGTTTGTGTTATTGTTATGGGTTATGGTTAGGGTAAGAATTAGGGTTAGGATTAGTGTTACATTAGGGTTAGGTTTAGTGTTAAGTAAAGGTTTAGGATTAGTGTGGGTTTTAGGGTTAATGTTAGGGTTAGGGTTAGCTTTATGGTTAGGGTTAGTGTTAGGTTAAATTTAGTGGTTGATTTAGGTTTTGTGTTAGTGTTAGCGTTAAAGTTAGGGTTATGGTGAAGATTAGTGTTCTGGCTAGGTTTGGGTTAGGGTTAGAGTTTGGATTTGTTTTAGGTTTAAGTTTAGTCTTAGTGTTATATTTAGGGTTAGGGTTAAGTTTTAAATTTAATGTAAAATTTATTGTTAGTTTTAGGTAACTTTTATGGTTAGGATAGGGTTATTGTTAAAGTCAGGTATAGGGTTAGGATTAGGTTTAATGTTAGGGATAGAGTTAGGGTTTGTTTAAGGTTAGGGTTATGTTATAGTTAGTGATAGGGTGAGGGTTCGTGTTAGTGTAAGGGTTAGAATTAGTGTTAATATTAAGTTTAGGTTTAGGGTTAGGGTTAGTGTTAGTGTTAGGATTAGGGTTAGGTTTTGTGTTAGAGTGTGGGTTAGGGTTATAGTTAGGTTTAGTTTAAGTGTTGGGGTTTGTTTTAGTTTAGTGTTAGGTTCAGGTTTAGGGTTAGTGTGAGGGTGAGACTTAGGGTTTTGGTTAAGTTAATGGTTAGGTTTAATGTTACAGTTACAGTTAGGGATAGGGTTATATTTTGGTAACGGTTAGGTTTAGGGTTAAGGTTATTGTTAGGATTAGGTTTAGCTTCAGGGTTAGGGTTAGGGTTAGTTGTTGTTTTAGGTTTAGCATTAGGTATAGTGATAGTGTTAGGGATAGGGTTACAGTTAGGATTAGGGTTATAGTGAGGCTTAGGATTAGGGTTAGGGTTAGTTTTAGGGATATGGTTAGGGTTAGAATTATATTTAGAGTTAATGTTTGTGTTAGGTTTAGATTTAGGTTTAGGGATAGAGTTAATGATAGGGTTAGCAATGGGGTAAAAGTTAGTGTTAACATTTGGGTTATGGATTGTGTTAGGTTTAGTGTTAGGTTTAGAGTTAGGTTTAGGTAAGAGTTAGGGTTAGGGTTAGGTAAGGGTTAGGGTTATAGTTTGTGTTAAGGTTTGTGTTAGGTTTAGGGTTATGCTTAGGGTTACATTAGGGTTAGGTTTAGGGTTATTGTTAGGGTTATTGTGAGGGTTAGTGTTAGTGTTAGGGTTAGTGTTAGTGTTAGGGTTGGGGTTATTTTTAGTATTAGGTGTTTAGTTAGGTTTATGGTTAGTGTTAGGGTTAGTGTTAGTTTTCAGTTAATGTTAGGGTTAGGGTTAGTGTTAGTGTTAGGTTTAGAGTTAGGATTATTGCTATGGACCGTGTTAGATTTAGGGTAAGGTTAGTGTTAGTGTTAGTGTTAGAGTTAGGGTTAGGGTTAGGGTTAGGGTTAGTTTTAGAATTATGTTTTGGGTTAGAGTTAGGGTTAGGATTTGGATTAGGGTTATGGTTACAATTTGTGTTAGTGTTTGTGTTAAAGTTAAGGACAGTGTTAGGCTTAGGGTTAGGGTTTTTATTAGTGTTATGGTTACAATTTGTGTTAGTGTTAGGGTTAGGGTAATGGTTATGGTTATTGTTATGATTAGGGTTAGGATTAGAATTATGTTTAGTGTTCGATTTAAGGTTAGGGTTTGCGTTAGGTTTACACTTAGTGTTACGGTTACGGTTATGGTTAAAGTTAGGATAAGCATTAGGGTTACAGTTTGAATTAATGATAGGTTTAGGTTTAGAGTTAATATTAGGTAAAACTTAGGTTTTTTTAAGGTACACATTAGGGTTAGATTTAGGGCTAGTTTTAGAATTATGGTGAGGATCAGAAATAGGGATCATTTTAGGTTTAGGGTTAGTTTAAGAGAAAGGATTATGGTTAGAGTTAGGTTTAGTGTTCAGGTTAGGCTTATGGTATGTGTGAGGTTGAGTGTTCGGGTTAGGGTTTGGGTTAGGGTTAGAGTTTGCATTATGGTTAAATTAGTGTAAGCATTAGGGTTATGGTTATGGTTAGTGTTAGTGTTAGGGTAAAGAATAAGGTTAGATTAAGGTTTAGCTTTAGGTTTAGTGTTAGTGTTAGGGTAAAGGTTGGAGTTAGGGTTAGGGGTAGGTTTATGATTACTGTTGGTGATAGGGTTAGGATTAGGGTTAGGGTTAGGTTTAGTTTTAATGTTAAGGTTAGGGTTAGGGTTAGGTTTAGGGTTAGTTATAAAATTAAGGTTTGTATTATGGTTAGGGTTAGGGTGATTGTTAATATTACGATTAGGGTTAGTTTTAGGGTTAGCTTTAGGATTAGGGTTAGTGTTACGGTTAGGGTTAAGGTTAAGTTTAGTGTTAGGTTTAGGTTAGGGTTAGGGTTAGGGTAAGTGTTAGATTAAGGTTTAGGTTAAGTTTTAGGTAAGGTTTATGGTTAAGGTTAGGTTAGGGTTAGGATTGTGGTTTGGGATATGATTTGTCTTAAGGTTAATGTTAGGGTTAGGGTTTGTGTTAGGTTTAGGGTTAGGTTGGGTGTGTTAGGGTTACTGTTATAGTTAGCGTTAGGGTTCATGTTAGGGTTAGGGCTAGGTTTAGTGGTAGGTTTAGGTTAAGTTTTTGATTAATGTTAAGTTTAGAGTTAGGATTAGTGTTTCGTTTAGTGTTAGTTTTAGCGTTTGTGTTAGGGTTAGGGTTAAAGATAGTGTTAGGGATTGTGTTAGGGTTAGGGTGAGGTTTAGATTAGGGTTAAGTTTAGGGTTAGGGTAAGGTTTACATTTAGAATTACAGATATGTTTAGGGTTATGGTTAGGGTTATTTTTAGGTTTAGGGTTAGGATTAGGGTTAGTGTTAGTATTTTGGTTAGTGTTTGGTTTAGGGTTAGGGTTGGTGTTAGGGTTAGGGTTCCTGTTACGTTTTGGCTGGGCACAAATCACGAGCCACTTATCAATCAGGAATGAACTCTGTTTTTTTTTTTTTTTTTTTTGAATGCACACTGCACCACCTGTGCTCTCCAGGAATTCCCCAAGAGCCCAACTGCCACCACCGGCTCTTCTGGCGAGCACCTCAAGTGTTCTTGAGGCAGATTGGCCGGGTCATGTGGGCAAAGCCAAAAGTGTCCCCCTATGAGCAGCTCTGTGGCCTAAAACAGCAGAGAAACAGCCCAAAGAGCATCACCACAGAGGAGCCAATCGGCTGGAAGTTTGCTGGGGCCGTGGTGAACCAGTCAGGTGGAAGTTTGCTGGGGCCGCTTTGGCTGAGGCTCTCAACATCTCCCCCTCTCTATTTAATTAAAAAAAAATCAAGCATGTGGCTTAGTGACTGTGCCTGTCTTACGTTGTCAATAGTACATATGGTCTCTACCCATCATCAGATGAGCTGACCTCAAGGCGTCAGCCTCCTATCTTAAGTTGGTACCATTACAATTAGATCTTACCCAACATTGACTACCAGTACAGCATACAGCCACACTTGTGGATAGGCCCTTGTACCAGTGGGGGGGTGAGATTCTTTTCCTACCCTCTGTTGGCCCCAAAATTTTAGCTGAACAACCATTACAAGCAGAGGGGAGGAGGATACAAAATAGCACAACACCAAGCCAATTGATGGCTCCTTTTGGAAAAATTATACCACCGATGACACCATCAGCAAAATTACCCAGGCACTACCACAAGTCTCTGCACTAACAGATAGTTCACAATGCATACAAGTGATACATAGTCGAGGCAAGTTCTGCAAGCAGTTCAGTGATAGCTATTGCAGAAGCTTTAGTTTGGTTTTATCTTTGTCTTCACCAGCATTGGGATGTAGATAGGAATTCTGGAAATGATGGCTAAGGAAAAAATTATGTCACATTCCAGCAGGCACTAAAAGAAAGCAATTTTCTGAAAAATTTACATTATCCTGAAGAGAATTATTTAAATATAATGAAAAGGAAAGGTGAAAGTAAACAAACAGATCTGTTACACTCTTTTTTGTTCACAATTTAAAACAATCTTCAACAGCTGTTTCCCCAATTAATTAAACCATTTAAATCACGTGAATAAAAAAAAATATTTGGATCCATTTTTTCATGAGCGCTCCTCATATATGATATATGGACATACGCACATACAAACATACAACACAAAACACAAGTGTGCGCACATAATATAATACATATAACACATAACATAATAGTAAAGGCCTTGAAACATTTTACAGGTGAAATCTCCATTGCAATGTTTAAAAACTCCATGGTAAAAAAATAGAACTGATCAGCAAAACATTAACCTAGGTCTGTATGAGCTCAAAAAACAAAATTGAATTTCATGATGTGGGAAAGTGCAATAATAAAATAGATATTGAAAAAAGCATCCTGGTTTCATTAGCCTCCAGGTGTGAGAGAACCACTGGTGCAGATGTAAGGATAGCCAAACTGCAGTTCTTGATATCAGCTGTTATTTATTTGAGACAAATCATCTTCATTTTGGTCTGTAGAAATCACTGTAGTTAATCTCTCTGGAATACAAATCTGCTGCTGTTCTCCCTGTGGAAACACACAAACAGACCCCCTACTCCAGACTATCACTGGGTAAGGACCTTTCCATTGTCCTTTTAGAATATCTTTCCAAAGTACCTTGCACTAATGTACATTTTTTGGACAAATATACCTTTCTTCAGCACTAAGCCCTGATGAATCCACATTTAAAAAGTTTAGAGTAAAAAGGGTTATTTTATGTTTATCTTTGAGAGATATACACCCTTTCCCAATTCCCTCTTTTTGCTTTAATAAATACATTTTTATAGTTTGATGAGCTCTTTCAACAATGCCTTTTCCCTGTGGATTGTATGGGATTCCTGTTATATAAGAAATGCAAATGATGAGCAAAATTGTTTAAAAGAGGTAGAAGTATAACCAGGGGCATTATCTGTTATTAATTGTTTTGAAATGCCCACAGTGGCAAAAGTTTGTAAGCAATGAGCTATAATATCTTTAGTTTTTCTCCCTCATGAAGGGAGCCCATCAAAAATCTGGAAGAAGTATCAACTGTAACATACAAATATTTTAATTTTCCAAATTCTGGCAAGTGTGTGATGTCCATCTGGCAAATATGGTTAGGTATCAGTCCTCTAGGATTGACTCCAAGATTAACTTGTGGTAAAAAGGTCACACAATTTAGACATTGTTTTATTATTTGTCTAGCTTGTTCATTAGTTATTTTAAAAAGCTTTTGTAAAGTATTAGTATTGAAATGGAACCTTTTATGAAAATTTGTAGCTTCTTCTAGTGTAGAGAAAATATGTATGACATGTGTAGTTTATCTGCTAAATCATTGCCCAAAATAAGGGCTCCAGGCTATCCTGTATGTGCCCTGATATATCCTATAAAGAATGGACATTTTCTGTCCCAGATTAGACTTTGTATAGTGGAAAACAAAGAGAAAACAGTAGAGGAAGGGGAAATCCTACCAGCGTCTTCAAGGGATAGTATAGCATTAACTATATACTGACTATGAGAAAACAATTTAAATACAGAATCTTTAAACATCAGAAAAGCTTGTAATATGCATTAAGCTCTACGTTTTGAGCTGATTGTTTAGGTATTAAAAATATAAAAGTTTGTTCAGGGGTAATTACTGCTGCTGTACCATTATTTGAGCCATATCAGTGAATATATTTGGAGCATTCTTGATAGGTGTTTTTCTTGTCATTTTTGGAAAAATTACAGAATGCAAAGACCAAAAAGACAACAAAGTATTAGATGGTAAGTTGTTATCAAATGAAACATTAGATTTGTTCATGATTATTGCCCAAGTATTTAACTCATTAGCTAACTCATCAATTTGATTCATAGTATGTGGCATAATAATTTTATTGGGAGAAATTCCAAACACTCCCTTTGCTGCTTTTATTCCTTTGAGTATTAATTGTCCTACAGCCTCAGGATACCTAGTAAGTATAGTGTTAGGAGAAAAAGATAAATGTATCCACAATAATGGACCTTCTTTTTTTTTTCAACTTTAAAATGCTAATTTATTAAAGTTTAAAACAACTCTATATTATATAATAGTATGCAATATGTTTTTATTTTAGATGCAGACTTAATGGAAAACTGGCCATCAAGTAAAAATAGAAATTATGTCTGATGGTTAGTAGATCCAAAGTCCTGTGTTAGGAGTAAAAATTAAATTTGCTTTTAAAATTATTTTATGAATTGCTTTTTTCTAGCCCATAATTTCAGTTAGTTAAAACCACATAAGGACTTCATGAATACCCTCCCCCAAACTATCCAAATATATATGGGCTAACTTTCATGGACTAGTCTAGAACTTAAATATCATTTACATTGAGTTGTACCCAAAAAAACAAGTTTACAAATGCACTTTTAGAGCAAAAGCTGTTTGAAGGCTGGGGGCTATATTTAAAAATTAAAAATTCATTAACCACACTCCATGAGTGCCCTCAACGCTGCTAACCGCACATGCTAGAGGCAATATTTTCTGAGTCTATGGTCTCACCAGGCAATTTGATGACAAAATTATCCATCAGCATCTGTGGAGCTGACTAGCATTCAGTGATATACTGATTTTTTTCACTGAAAATCTTTCTTGGGCTTTGATTAGGTGAACTATTATAAGTTTTTCTAACTTTTATCACTAATACTTGGGCCCTGAGGTTTTCTATTAAAATGGTACATGAAATATTTAAACATTATGCATATTCCTGGAGTAATTAAAATTTATAGTGATTACAAAGCTAGGTATATAACACATTTCAAAATATACACAATTCAAAGCAAAGCAAACATTCAAATCTTTAGATACTCCCACTGAACTTCCAGAAGAAAATCAAACAATTTCTGGCTTGGACTCTTTCTTCCTTAAGACAAAGACCTATGGAGGACTGTTTTCTTTCTTTTAAAATCTGTGTGTCTATTGGAGAAAGAAGATTGATAACAGCATATCAAAGTGGTTACAAAGTACTTCCTCTTCAAGTAACATCTGATAACAAAGATGTAATCTCATTTCCTCATAAACATTTGATTCAAATAGATTATATTAGAACAGTTACAGAGTGGACAGTTCCAGTATGAATGACACTTTAAGGTAGCTACTTGAGTCTTGTTTTCCCTTTTCAACTCTTCTGTCCCTAGATCATTCTGCATAGGTAGAAATAGCACTCAA
>NW_026006235.1:280861-289339 GCF_001458135.2 Marmota marmota marmota
TTAGGGTTAGTGTTACTGTTACAGTTAGTGTTAGGTTTAGGATTAGTGTTAGGATTAGAATTAGGGATAGGGTTAGTGTTAGGGTAAGTGTTAGAGTTTTTGATAGGTTTAGGGTTAGTTTTAGGGTTAGGGTTAGGGTTAGTTTTATAACTAAGTGTAGATTTAAGTTTATTTTTAGTGTTAGTGTTAGCATTAGGGTTAGGGTTAGTGTTATGGTTAAGGTTAGGGTTTGGTTTAGGGTTAGCTTTAGTGTTAGGGTTAGTGTTAAGTTCCATGTTAGGGTTAGGGTTTTGGTTAGGGTTGGGTTTAGGGTTAGTGTTAGGTTTAGGGTTAGGTTTAGTGTTAGGATCAGGTTTAGGATTAGGTTTAGGTTAAGTGTGAGAGTTTGGGTTAGGTTAGGGTCAGGGTTATTTTTTAGGTTTTGTTTTGTGTTAGGTTTAGAGTTAGAGTTATTGTTAGTGTTTGGTTTAGGGTTAGGGTTAGGGTTAATGTTAGGATTAGTTTTAGGTTTAGGGTTAGTGTTAGATTTAGAGTTAGGGTTTGGTTTAAGGTTAGGTTTAGTGGTATGTTTAGTGTTTGGGTTTGTTTTAAGGTTAGGGTAAGTGTTAGTGTTATGTTTAGTTGTAGAATTAGGGTTTCTCTTAGGGTTAGGTATGGTTATCCTTAGGGTTATCTTAGGTTAGTAGTTATCATTTCATTTATGGTTAGGGTTTTGTTTATGGTTAGAGTTTTGTTTACAGTTAGGGTCAGTGTTAGAGTTAGTGCTCGGGTTAGTGTTAGGATAAGGGTTAGCGCTACATTTAGGGTTAGGTTTAGTTTTGGTGTTAGTGTTAGATTTAGGGTTATGATTAGGGTTATGATTAGGGTTAGTGTTTGGGTTATTGTTTGGATTAAGGTTTAGGATTAGGGTTGGGGTTAGTGTTATGTTTAGGGTAAGTGTTAGAGTTAGGATTAGTGTTGGGTTTAGGGTTAGAGTTATGTTTAGGGTTAGTGGCAGTTTTAGGATTAGTGTTAGAGTTAGTGTTAGGGGTAGGGGTAGGGTTAGGGTTAGTGTCTGTGTTTTAGTTAGGATTAGTGTTCAGGTTAGGGTGAATTAGGGTTACAGTTAGGGTCAAGTTTAGGGTTTGGATTTTTGGTTAGTGTTAGGGTTAGGTTTAGGTTTCATGTTAGAGTTACATTTAGGGTTTGTATTATGGTTAGAATTAGGATTAGGGTTAGGGTTAGAATTATGGTTAGGATTATGGTTAGGTATAGGTTTAGGGTTAGGATTAGTGTTAGATTTAGTGTTAGAGTTAGTGTTAGACATAGGATTATGGTTAGGTTTATGATTAGGTTTAGTCTTAAGTTTAGGGTTAGAGTTAATTTTATGGTTAGGGTTAGGTTTATGGGTAGTGATAGGGTTAGCATTATGGTTAGGATTAGGTTTAGTGTTAGGGTAAGTGTTAGGATTAGTGTTAATGTTAGAGTTAGTTTTAGTGTTGATGTTAGAATAAGGGTTAGATTTAGGATTTTGTTAGTGTTACGATTGGATTTATGGTTAGGTTTCGTGTTAGGCTTAGTGTTAGGGTTATTGTTAGGATTAGGTTTTGAGTTAGGGTCAGGGTTAATGTTTCTGTTAGGGTAAGGGTGAGGGTTAGGATTAGTTTTGGGGTTTTGCTTAGAGTTATGTTTGGGGTTACTGTTAGGGTTAGTGTTAGATTTAGGGTTAGGTTAGGATGAGTTTTAAGGTTAGTGGTAGGTGTAGTGTTAGTATTAGTGTTAGGGTTAGGGATAGGGGTCGGGTTAGATTTAGTGTCTGGGTTTGGGTTATGCTTAGGGTTCAGGTTATGTTTAGGGTTAGGATTACAGTTAGGGCTAGGGTTAGGGTTGGTGTTTGGATTAGTGTTAGGGTTAGGGTTAGAGATAGGATTAGGTTTAGGGTTAGGGTTAGGTTTATTGTTAACTTTAGTTTTAGTTTTAGGTTTAGGGTTAGGGTTCTTGTTACAGTTAGGTTTAGGTTTAGGTGTAGTGACAGTGTTAAAATTGTGGGTAGGTTTAGTGTAGGGATAGGATTAGTGTTAGGGATAGTGTTAGGGTTAGTGTTTGGGTTTGGGTTCGGATTAGGGTTAGTAAGGCTTAGGGTTGGAGTTAGGTTACAATTAGGAATATGGTTTGGTTTACAGTTTGTGTTGAGGTTAGGGTAAGGTTAATATTAGAGTTACAGTTATGGTTAGGGTTCGAGTTAGGTTTAGAGTTAGTGTTAGTTTTAGTGTTAGGGTTAGTTTTAGGTTTGGTGTTAGGATTTGTTTCAGGTTTAGTGTTAGGTTTAGGGTTAGATTAGGGCTTGTTTAATGTTTATGTTTAGAGTTAGGGTACTTGTTAGTGTTAGAGTTAGGGTTAGGATTAGTGTTAGGGTTAGGGTTAAGTTATGGTTATGGTTATGCTTAGGGTTAGTGTTCGATTTAGGTTTAGGTTTAGGTTTAGTGTTAGGTTTTGGGTTAGTGTTAAGGTTAAGGTTAGGGTTATGGTTACTGTTAGTATTAGGGTTAGGCTTAGGTTTAGGGTTAAATTTAGGGTTTGGGTTAGACTTAGGGTTAGGGTTAGTGTTAGGGTTAGGTTTAGGGTTAGTGTAATTGTTAAGTTTTAAGTTAGGATTGTGGTTACAATTATTGTTAGGGTTAGGGTTAGGGTTAGGGTTAGGGTTAGGGTTAGGGTTAGGGTTAGGGTTAGGGTTAGGGTTAGGGTTAGGGTTAGGGTTAGGGTTAGGGTTAGGGTTAGGGTTAGGGTTAGGGTTAGGGTTAGGGTTAGGGTTAGGGTTAGGGTTAGGGTTAGGGTTAGGGTTAGGGTTAGGGTTAGGGTTAGGGTTAGGGTTAGGGTTAGGGTTAGGGTTAGGGTTAGGGTTAGGGTTAGGGTTAGGGTTAGGGTTAGGGTTAGGGTTAGGGTTAGGGTTAGGGTTAGGGTTAGGGTTAGGGTTAGGGTTAGGGTTAGGGTTAGGGTTAGGGTTAGGGTTAGGGTTAGGGTTAGGGTTAGGGTTAGGGTTAGGGTTAGGGTTAGGGTTAGGGTTAGGGTTAGGGTTAGGGTTAGGGTTAGGGTTAGGGTTAGGGTTAGGGTTAGGGTTAGGGTTAGGGTTAGGGTTAGGGTTAGGGTTAAGTTTAAATTTAGGGTTAAAATTAGTGTTAGGTTCAGTGTTAGGTTTGGGGATATGGTTAGAGATAGGATTAGGGTTAGGGTTAGGGTTAGGATTAGTGTTACGTTTAAGGTAAGTGTTAGGTTTCGGGTTAGGGTTCTTGTTAGGGTTATGGGTAGTGATAGGTTTAGGATTGCAGGTAGGGTTAATGTTAGGATTGCAGTTAGGGGTAATGTTAGCTTTAGTGTTAGAGTTCGGGTTAGGGTTAGGGTTATGTAAGCATTAGAGTTGGGACTAGGTTAGAATTAGGGTTATGGTTTGGTTTAGGGTTTGTGTTAAGATTAGGGTTACGGTAGTGCTAGGGTTAATGTTAGGTTTAGGGTTAGTGTTAGATTTAGGTTTAGTGTTAGGTTCAGTGTTAGGTTAGGGTTTTTTAATGGTTACGCTTAGACTTAGGGTTCATATTAAATTTAGGGTTAGGTTTATGGTTAAGGTTAGTGTTAGGGTTAGGGTTAGGATTAGGCATAGTGTTAAGTTTAGGGATAATATTAGGGTTAGGGTTAGTTTTAGGTTTAGGGTTAGTATTAGGGTTAGTGTTAGGATTAGGTTTAGTGTTAGGAATAGGAATAGAATTAGTGTTAGTGTTAGTGTAAGGGTTACGGTTACGTTTAAGTTTAGAATTAGTGGTAGTTTTAGGGTCAGGATCGGGTTAGGGTTAGAGTTGGTTTTAAAGTTAGTTGTAGGGTTAGGATTAATGTTATGGTTAGTGTTAGGGTTCAGGTATGGTTTGTGTCAGGGTTAGGTTTAGGTTTATGGTTAGGATTAGGGTTACAGTTAGGGTTAAAATTAGGGTTAGGTTTAGTATTAGGGTAAGTGTAAGGTTTAGGGTTAGGGTTAGTGTTAGTTATAGGGTTAGGTTTGGGTTTAGGGTAAGTGGTAAAATTAGTGTTAAGTTTAGTGTTAGGTTTAGTGTTAGGGTTATGTTAAGGGTTAGGTTTAGGTAAGGGTTAGGTTTGTGTTCAGATTAGGGTTATGTTTATGGTTTTTGTTAGAGATAGGGTTAAGGTTATGTTTTGTATTAGGGATAGGGTTACGTTAGGGTTAGTGTTAAGATTAGGAATCAGGTTAAAGTTAGGTTTAGGGTTAGGTTTAGTGTTGGTTTTAAGGTTACGGGTAGAGTTAGTGTTAGTTTTAGGGTTAGAATTTGTGTTAGATTTAGGGTTAGTTGTGGGTTAGTTTTGGGGTTTGTGTTAGGGTTACCATTAGGGTTATGTTTAGAGTTACGGTTACATTATGGACTAGGGTTAGTGTTAGGGTTAGTGTTAAGGTAGGTTTGGGTTAGGCTTAGGGTTAAGATTAGTGTTAGGGTTAAAGTTAGGGTTTGTGTTAGGGTAGTATTAGGGTTAGGTTTAGAATTTTAGTGAGGGTTAGGCTAGTGGTATGGTGAGGTTAAGGGTTTGTGTTAAAGTTAGGAGTAGAGTTACTATTAGGGTTTATATTAGGGTTAACATTATGGTTAGGGTTACATAAGCATTAGCGTTAGTGTTAGGTGAGGGTTAGGGTTAGGATTTGTGTTAGGGTTAGGGTTAGGTTTAGGGTTAGGGTTAAGTTTAGGTTTAGGTTTAGGGTTAGGGTTAGGTTTAGTGTTAGGGTTAGCATTAAGATTAGGGTTTAGGGTTAGGGTTAGTGTTAGTGTTAGGGTTAGGTTTAGTGTTAGTGTACAAGTTAGGCTTAGGGTTAGTGTTAGGGTTAGAGTTTAAGTCAGGGTTAGGGTTTGGGTGAGGGTTAGGCCTAGGTTTACGGTTAGGATTATGTTTTTGATTAGGGTTAGTGTTAGTGTTAAATTTTGTGTTAGAGTTAGTGTTAGGGTTAGTGTTAGCATTAGGATTATGGTTACAGTTAGTGTTAGAGTTAGGGTTAGGGATAAGTTTAGGGTTAGTGCTAAGGTTAGGGTTAGGATTGTGTTTATGGTTAGGGTTAGTGTTAGGGTTACGGTTAGGGTTCATGTTAGGGTTAGGTATAGCGTGAGTGTTAGGGTTAGCATTAGGTTTATGATTGGTGTTAGTGTTTGGGTTAGGGTTAAGGATAGTGTTATGGTTAGTGAAAGGTTTAGAGTTAGTGTTAGGGTTAGGGTCATGGTTAGTCGTATGGTTGGGTTAGTGTTAGGTCTAGGGTTAGTGTTAGTGTAAGATTTAGGTTTATGGTTAGTGTTAGTGTTAATGTTAGGGATAGGTTTAGTGTTAGGGTTATGGTTAGGTTTAGGTTTAGTGTGAGGATTAGGGTTATGGTTAGGTTTATTGTTAATTTTAAAGATAGGGTTAGTGTAAGGTTTGGATTTAGGGTTATGTTTAGAGTTAGAGTTATGTTTAGGGTTGGATTTAAGATTCTTTTAGGGACAGGGTTAGGGTTAGTTTTAGGTTTATGTTTATCATTATGGTTAGTGTTAAGGTTAGGATTAGCGTTAGTTTTAGGGTTAGGGTTAGTGTTAGGATTAGGGTTAGGGTTTGAGTTTGGGCTAGGGTTAGGATTAGTGTTAGGGTTAGGTTTATTGTTAGTATTAGTTAGGGTTGGAGTAAGGGTTATGGTTAGTGTTATGGTTAGAGTTTTTGTTATGGTTAAAGATTGTGTTCAGGTTAGGGTTAGGTTTAGTTTTAGTGTTAGAATTAGGTTTACATTTAATTTTAGTGTTCAGGTTAGTATTAGGATTAGAGTTAGGATTAGTGTTAGGGTAAGCATTAGGGTTAGGGTTAAAATTAGTGATAGAATTAGGGTTAGGGTTTGGGTTACAGTTAACGTTAGTGTTAGGATTAGGCTTAGGATTAAAGTTAGTTTTTGTGTTAGGGTTATGTTTAAGGTTAGGTTTAGTTTTAATGTTAATAATAGGTTTCAGTTTATGGTTAGGATAAGTTTTCACGTTAGGGTAAGTTTTATGGTTTTGGTAGGGGACAGGGTTAGGATTAGTGTTAGGGTTAGGGTTAGTGTTAGGGTTAAGGTTAGAGTTAAAGTAAGGGTCTGGTTTTTGGTTAGGTTTAGAGTTAGTGTTAGGGTTAGTGTTAGAGTTTATAATAGGGTTAGTGTTAGTGTTAGGATTAAGGTTATATTTATAATTAGAATTTGTGTTAGGTTTCTGTTAGGCTTAGGGTTTTGGTTATGGTTCGGATTCTGGTTAGGGTTAGGTTAAGTTTAGAATTAGGGTTACATTAAGGTTAGGTTTAAGGGTAGGGTTTGTTTTATGGTTAGATTTATAGTAAGGGTTAGGGTTAGAGTTAGTGTTAGTGTTAGGGTAAGGGTTTGAAGTTAGTTTTACTGTGTTAAGTTTAGGTTAGGGTTAGTGTTAAGGTTAGTGTTAGGATTTGTTTTAGATTTAGAGTAGGTTTATGGTGAAGGTTAGGGTTAGGGTGAGGGTTATTTTTAGGGTTAGGTTTAGGGTTAGAAATAGGGTTAGGTTTAGTGTTTCAGTTTGGGTTAGGGTTAGCATTTTGTTAGTGTTAGGTTTAGGGATAGGGTTACAGTTAAGATTAGAGTTAAGGATAGGTTTTGGGTATGGGTTAGTTTGTTAGGTTTAGTCCTAGATTTTGTGTTAGGAAAAGGGTTAGTGTTATTTTTAGGGTTACACATAGGATGGGGGTTATGTTTAGGGTTAGGTTTCGATCTAGGGTTAGTGTTAATGTTATGGTTAGTGTTAAGATTAGTGTTATTATTATGTTTAAGGTTAGGGTTAGTTATAGGGTTAGAGATAGAATTAGGGTTAATGTTAATGTTAGGGCTAAGGTTAGGAGTAGTGTTAGGATGAGGGTTAGGGTTAGAGTTAGTGTTAGGGTAAGTGTTAGGATTAGGGTTAGTATTAGTATTAGGGAAAACGTTAGGGTTAGGGTTAGGTTTAGGGTTATGGTTAGTTTTCGGGTTAGTGTTAGTTTTCGGGTTAGTGTTTTTGTTAGGTTTAGGCTTAGGGTTAGGGTTACATTTAGGTTTAGTATTAGGGTTATGGTTAGGGTTAGGGTTAGTGTAAGTGTTGTGGTTAGGGTTAGATTTACAGTTAGAATTAGTATTAGTGTTATGGTTAGGGGTAGAGTTTGTCTAAGGGTTAGGCTTAGGGTTAGGATTAGTGTTAGATTTAGGTTTAGGATAGTGTTAGGGTAAGGGTTAGGGTTATGTTTAGGTTTAGTTTCAGGGTTAAGGTTAGTGTTTGTGTTATGGTTATGATTTCTGTTACTGTGAGGGTTAGGGATAGGTTTAATGTTAGGGTAAGGGTTAGGATTAGGTTAGTGTTAGGGTTATTGTTAGATTTAGGGCAATGATTAGGGTTAGGGTTAGCATTCGGGTTAGTGTTATGTTTAGTTCTAGTGTTAGGATTAGTTTTAGGGTTAGAGTTATTGTTAGGCTCAGGGTTAGTGTTAGTGTCAGAGTTAGGGTGAGGGTAAGAGTTAGGTTTAGGTTAACTGTTACAGGATAGCATTAGGTTAAGGCTTATAGTTAGGGTTAATTTAGGGTTACGGTTATAGTTAGGGTTAGGGTTAGTGTAAGGGTTAGTTTTAGGGTTAGGGTTAAGAATAGGGTGAGTTTTCGTGTTTGTGTTATGGTTAGGGTTAGTGTTATGGTAAGTGTAATTGTTAGTGTTACAGTTATGGTTAGAGTTTTTGTTAGGGTTACGATTAAGATTAGTTAATGTTACATTAGGTTAGTGTTAGTGTTAGGTAAAGTTTTAGTGTTAAGGTGAAGTTTAGGGTTAATGTTAGGGTTCGGTTTAGCTTTAGGTTTACGGTTAGGGTTAGGGTTTGGATTAGGGTTATGATTAGCATTAGGTTAAGGTTAGTGTTTGGTTTCAGTTTTCTGTTAGTGTATAGGGTTAGTGTTATGGTGAAGGATAGTGTTAGGGTTAAGTTCGGGTTAGGGTAAGGGTTTGAGTTTGTGTTAGGATTATGTTCAAGGTTAGTGTTAGGTTTAGGTTCAGGATGAAGGTTCGAATTAGGGTTAGGGTTATTGTTAGCGTTAGGTTAGTTTTATGGTTAGGTTTAGGGTTAGTATTTGGGTTACGGTTAGGGTAGGGTTTAGGATTAGATTTATTGTTAGGGTTAGAGTTAGGGTTAGGTTTAGGTTGGGGTTAGGATAAGGTTAGGGATAGGGTGAGCATTCGTCTTAGTGTAAGGGTTAGTGTTATTATTAGGTTTAGATTTAGGGTTAGTGTTAGGTTTAGGGTGAGGTCTATGCTTAACATTAGAGTTTGGGTTACGATTATAATAAGGTTTAGGTTTAGTGTTAGGTTTTGTGTTAGTGTTAGTGTTAGGTTTAGGTTTAGGGTTAGTGTGAGATTTAGGGTTATGGTTTGGTTTAGGTTCAGTGTTAGGTTTATTTTACAGTTACATTTAGGGATA
>NW_026006235.1:290569-298050 GCF_001458135.2 Marmota marmota marmota
GGTTAGGGTTAGGTTTAGTGTTAGCATTAGGTTTAGGGTTAGGTTTAGATTTAGGGTTCCTTTTAGGGTTAGGGTTACATTTAGGTTTAGGGTTAGGCTTAGGGTTAGCTTTAGGCATAGGGTTATGGTTAGTGTCAGGCTTAGGGTTACTTTTAGGGTTAGAGATAGGTTTAGAGTTAGTGTTATGGTTAGGTTTAGGGTTAGGGTTATGGTTACTGTTAGAGTTAGATTTAGGGTTAGTTTTAGGGTTATGTTTAGATTTTGGATTAGGTTTAGGTTTATGTTTTTGTTGGGGTTTGATTAAAATTTGTGTTAGTGTTAGTGTAAGGTTAGGTTTAGGGTTAGAGTTAGGTTTAGGGTAGTGTTAGGTTGTTGGTTAGGTATAGGGCTAGTGTTAAGGTTAGGGTTAGTGTTAGTTTTAGGGTTAGGTTTAGTGTTAGTGTTAGTGTTAGGTTTAAGGTTAGGTTTAGGGTATGGGTTCTTGTTAGGCTTAGGGTTATGGTTAGGGTTAGGTTTATGGTTAGGGTTAGGTTTATGGTTAGGGTTAGAGTTAGTGTTGGTGTTAGGGTTAGGGTGAGGCTTACAGTTTGTGTTAGTGTTAGGGTTAGCATTAGAGTTAGTGGTAGAGTTAGGTTTAGGTTTAGGTTTAGCGTTAGGTTTACAGTTAGGGTTAGTGTTATTGTTAGGGTTAAGGATAGGGTTAGTATTAGAGTTTGGGTTAGGGTTAAGATTAGGGTTTTGATTAGGGTTACAATTACAATTTGTGTTAGTGTTAGTGTTAGGGTTTACGTTAGGGTTAGGGATAGGGATAGGGATAGGGTTAGGGTTAGTGTTAGGGTTATGTTTAGTGTTAGGGTTATGGTTAGGGTTTGTGTTAGCAATTCACTTCGGGTTATGGTTACGGTTACGGTTTTGGTTAAAATTAGGATTAGGGTTTAGGAAAAGGTTAGTTTTAGTGGTATATTAGGGTTAGGGTTAGAATTAGGGTTAGGGTTAGTGTTAGTTTTAGGTTACTGTTAGTGTTAGGTTTAGGTTGAGGTTTAGTGTTAAGGTGAAGGTTAGGTTTAGGGTTATTATTAGTGATAGGTTTAGGTTTAGGGTTAAGGTTTCTTTTAGGGTTAGGGAGTGGTTTAGTGTTAGTGTTAGAGTTAAGGTTATGTTTAGTGTTTGGATTAGGTCTAAAGTTTGGGTTAATGTTAGGTATTGGGATAGGTTTGTTTTAGTGTTAGGGTTAGGGTTAGGTTTCTTTTTGGTTTAGGGTTAGTGTTAATTCTGGGTGTATGGTTACGGTTAGGGTTAGAGTTAGCATTAGTGTTATGGTTAGGGATAGATTTAGGGTTAGGTTCAGTGTTAGGTTTAGGTTTTGGGTTAGGTTTAGTGTTAGGTTATGTTTTATGGTTAGGGTAATTTTTAGGGTTAGTTTTAGGTTTAGAATCAGGGTTAGGGTTATGTTTATAGTTGGTTTTAGAGTTACGGTTTGTGTTAGTGTTAGGGTTAGTGTTAGTTTTAGGGTTAGGGTTAGGTTTAAATTTATTCTTAGGGTTAGAATAGCATTGAGGGTTTGGGTTAGGATTAGTGTTAGGTATACTGGAAGGTTTTGGGTTAGGGTTAGGGTTAGGGTTAGGGTTAGGGTTAGGGTTAGGGTTAGGGTTAGGGTTAGGGTTAGGGTTAGGGTTAGGGTTAGGGTTAGGGTTAGGGTTAGGGTTAGGGTTAGGGTTAGGGTTAGGGTTAGGGTTAGGGTTAGGGTTAGGGTTAGGGTTAGGGTTAGGGTTAGGGTTAGGGTTAGGGTTAGGGTTAGGGTTAGGGTTAGGGTTAGGGTTAGGGTTAGGGTTAGGGTTAGGGTTAGGGTTAGGGTTAGGGTTAGGGTTAGGGTTAGGGTTAGGGTTAGGGTTAGGGTTAGGGTTAGGGTTAGGGTTAGGGTTAGGGTTAGGGTTAGGGTTAGGGTTAGGGTTAGGGTTAGGGTTAGGGTTAGGGTTAGGGTTAGGGTTAGGGTTAGTGTTAGGGTTAGCTTTAGGGTTAGTGTTACATTTAGGGTTAACGTTAGCATTATTGTTAGGGTTAGGATTAGTGTAAGAGAAAGTGTTAGGCTTTGGGATAGGTTCAGAATTAGGGTCAGGGTTAGGGGGTAGGAATAGGTTAGTTTTAGAATAAGGTATAGCTTTAAGGTTAGTGTTAGGTTTAGGGTTAGTGTTAGCGTTAAGGTTCGGTTTAGTGTTAGGGTTAGGGTTATAGTTGGGTGTAGGGTTAGCTTTAGTGTGTTAGGTTTAAGTTTCTTGTTAGGGTTAGGGTTATGGTTAGGTTTAGGGTTAGGTTTAGTATTACTGTTAGGTTTAGTTTTATTGTTAGTGTTAGGATGAGTTTTATGATTAGGATTAGGTAAGTGTGAGATTTAGGGTTAGGTTAGGGTAAAGGTTATAGTTTAGGTTAAGGTTTCATTTAGGTTTAGAGTTAGAGTTAGTGTTAGTGTTAGGTTTAGGTTTAGTGTTATTGTTAATGTTAGAATTAGCTTAAGTTTAGGGTTAGGTTGAGAGTTAGGTTTTGGTTTAAGGTTAGGTTTACTTATATGTTTAGTGTTTGGGTTCATGTTAAGGTTAGGGTTAGGGTTACTGTTAGGTTTAATTTTAGGGTTATGGTTACACTTAGGCTTAGGTAAGGTGAGCTTTAGGGTTATATTCGGGTTATTGTTATGGTTTTGTATAGGGTTACATTCTGGGTTAGTGTTACATTTAGTGTTACGGTTAGGGTTAGGATTAGTTTTAGAGTTATGTTTAGAGTTAAATTTAGGGTCAGTGGTACGGTTAGTGTTAGGGTTAGTGTTAGGTTAGGGTGAGTTCTATGGTTAGTGTTAGGTATAGTGTTAGTTTTAGAGTTAGGATTAGGCTTAGGGGTAGGGTTAGTGTTAGTGTTTGGGTTTGTGTTATGCTTAGGGTTCCGGTTAGGATTAGGGTTTATGTTACAGTAAGGGTTAGTGTTAGGGTTGGTGTTTGGGTTAGTGTTAGGGTTAGGTTTAGGGTTTGTATTAAGTTTAGAATTAGGGTAAGGGTTAGAGTTACTGTTAGGGTTAGGGTTAGGTTTACATTTACAGTTAAGATTAGTGTTAGATTTAGTGTTAGGGTTATTGTTAGGGTTAGAGATAGGATTAGGGTTAGGGTTAGGTTTAGAATTACTGTTGAGTTTAGTGTTAGTGTTAGGTTTATTGTTAGGGTTCTTGTTAGGTTTAGGGTTAGGTTTAGGGGTAGTGATAATGTTAGGATTGCAGGTAGGGTTAGTGTTAGGGTTAGGGTTTGTGTTAGAGTTTGGTTTGGATTAGGGTTAGGTAAGGCTTAGGGTTGGCTTAGGTTAGAATTAGAGTTACGGTTTGGTTTAGGTTTTGTGTTAAAGTTAGCTTTATGTTAGTGTTAGGGGTAGAGTTATGGTTAGGGATAGAGTTAGGTTTAGAGTTAGTGTTAGGTTTAGTGTTTGGGTTAGTTTTAGGGTTAGAGTTAGGGTTAGGTTTAGGTTTACTGTTAGGTTTAGGGTTAAGTTTGGTTTGTTTAATGCTTAGGTTTAGAGTTAGGTTTCGAGTTAGTGTTATGTTTAGGTTTAGGGTTAGGATTAGGGTCAGGGTTAGGGTTGGTGTTACCGTTAGGGTCAAGTGAGGTTTAAAGTTAGGGTTAGGGTTAGGTTTAGAGTTAGGGTTAGTGTTAGGTTTAGGTTTAAGTTTATGGTCAGGGTTAAGACTAAGTTGAGGGTTAGGGTTATTGTTAGGGTTAGAGTTAGAATTAGGGTTAGTTTTAGGGTTATGTGTAGGTTTAGTGTTAGGGTTAGTGTTAGGATTAGGGTTAAAGTAGATTTAGATTTTGGGTTTGTGTTAGAGTTAAAGTTAGTGTTAGGGTTAGGATAAGTGTTAAGTTTAGGGTTAGGATTACTGTTATATTGGGGGTTATGGTTAGGATTAGGTTTAGGTTTAGTGTTAGGGTTAGGATTAGTGTTCATATTAGAGTTAGGCTTACAGTTACATTAATGTTTAGTGTGAGGGTTAGCATTATGGTTAGGGTTATGGTTAGATTTAGGGTTTGTGTTATTGTTAGCGTTGTGTTGGGTTTAGGTATACAAGAATGATTAGAGTTGGGTTTAATGTTAGTTTGGGGTTTAGTGATAGGTTTAGGGTGAGGTTTAGGTTTAGGGTTAGTTTCAGAAATAAGGTTAGGTTTAGGGATAAGTTTAGGTTATGGTTAGTGTTAGGGTTAGGGTTATAGTTCGTCTTCATTTTGGGGTTAGGGTTAGTGTTACGGTTAGATTTTGTGTTAGGGTTAGGATTAGGGATAGTGTTAGGCTTGGGAATAGCTTTCGGGTTAGGGTTATGGTTATGGTTAGGATTAGGTTTAGTTTTAGGTTTACATTTAAGGTTAGGGTTAGGGCTAGTGATAGGGTTATGGATAGGTTAGGTTTAATGTTAGTGTTAGTGTTAGGGTTAGGGTTAATGTTAGGGTTAAAGTTAGCATTAGGGTAGGGATAAGTTTAGGTTAGGTTTACGTTTAGTGTTAAGGTAATGTTAGGGTTAGGGTTAGGGTTAGGATTAGTTTAAGCCTTAGGGTTAGGTTCAGGGTTAGGGTTCTTTTTGGTTAGGATTAGGGTTTTTGTTAGCCTTAGAGTTAGGGTTAAACGTTTTTTTAGGGTTATGTTTAGGTTAGGCTTAGTGTTAGGGTTGGGTTAGAGTTAGTGTTAGTGTTAGGGTTAGCATTACAGTAGGTTTAGTTTTAGTGTTACAGGTAGCATTAGGGTTAAAATTAACATTAGGGCTAGTGTTGGGGTTTGGTTTATGGTTAGTGTTTGGGTTAGTGTTAGGGTTAGTGGTATAATTAGGGTTAGAGTTAAGGTTAGAGAGAGGGCTAGGGATAGTGTTAGGTTTAGGGTTAGACTTAGGATTTGTGTTATGGTTAGGGTTACATGTAGGGTTAGAGTTTCAATTAGGGTTAGGATTAGGGTTAGGGTTAGTTTTAGGATGAGTGTTAGGGTTAGAGTTAGGGTTAGTGTTAGTGATAGCATTAGGCTTAGGGTTTGTGATACGTTTAGAGATAGAGTTAGTGTTTGGTAAAGGTTATGTGTAGAGATGGGTTAGGGTTAGGGCTAGGGTTTGTGTTAGGTTTAGTGTTAGAGTTAGGGTTAGGTTTAGGATTAGTTTTAGGCTTAGGGATAGAGATAGGATTAGGTTTAGGGTTAGTATTAGGGTTTGGGTTAGAGTTATACTTAGGTTTAGGGTTAGGGCTAGGCTTAGGGTTAGGATTAGTGTTAGTGTTAGGTTTAGGGTTAGAATTAGCAATAGTGATAGTGTTAGGGATAGGTTTAGGGTTAATGTTAGGGTTCTGCTTAGGATTAGGTTTGTGTTATGATTAGGGTTAAGGTTATAGATATGGTAAGTGTTAGGGTTAGCATTAGGGTTAGGTTTAGGATTACTGTTAGAGTTAGGGTTACAGTTAGGATTAGGGTTAGTGTTAGGATTAGTGTTAGTGATAGGGTTTTCATTAGTGTTATTGTTAGGGTTAGTATTAGGTTTAGGGTTAAGGTTAGTGTTAGGTTTACTCTTAGAGTTAAGGTTAAAGTCAGTGTTAGTGTTAGGCTTATGGTTATGTTTAGGTTTAGTGTTAGGTAAAGGCTTAGGGATAGTGTTAAGTTTACAGCTAGAATTAGGGTTTTAGGGTTATTATTAGAGGTAGGGGTAGGGTTACAGATAGGATTAGGCTAAGAGTTAGGGTTATGTTTAGGGTTACTCTTGGTGTTAGGTTTAGGGATTTGGTTAGGCTTATGGTTTGTTTTATGGTAACAGTTAATATTAGGGTTAGAATTAGTATTAGGTTTAGGGTTAGATTTAGTTTTATGGTTATTGTTAGGGTCAAGTTCAAGGTTAACTTAGTGTAAGATTTTGCGTTAGTGTTTGGATTAGAGTTAGGTTTAGGTTTAGGGTTAGTTAAGGGTTAGGGTTAAGGTTAGGCTAAGTTTAGGGTAATGGTTTGGGTTACGGTTTGTCTTAGGAATTTAGGGTTATTATTACGGGTAGGTTTATGGTTACTGTTAGTGTTAGGATTATAAATAGGTTTAGCATTAATGGTTATGTTAGGGATAAGGTTACTGTTATTGTTAGGGATAGTGTTAGGGTTAGGATTGGTTTAGGTTTAGTGTTAGAATTAGGCTTAAGTTTTGTGTTAGGGTTAGTGTAAGGGTTAGGGTTAGTGTTAGGTTTCATGTAGGGTTATGGGTAAGGTAGGGTTAGGGTTAAAATTAGGCTTAGGTTAAGTGTAAAGGTTAGGGTTACGGTTATGAATAGAGTTAGTGTTAGGGTTGGGATTAGGTTTAGTGTTAGGTTTACTGTTAGGGTTAGTGTTAGGGTTAGGTTTAGGGTTAGTGTTAAGGTATCTGTGAAGTTGAGGGTTAAGATTTGGTTCAGGGTTACGTTAACGGCTAAGATTCAGGTTAGGCTTAGGGTTAGGTTTCTGTTAGGGTTAGAGTTAAGGTGTGTGTTAGAGTTAGATTTAGGGTTAGGTTTTGCAAAGGGTTGGTGATAGGGTTACCATTACATTTAGGGTTAACGTTAGTTTTATGGTTAGTTTTAGGATTAGGGTTAGGTAATTTTTAGATTAGGGTTAGGATTAGGGATAGGTTTAGCTTTACGGTTCAGCTTAGTGTTATGGTTAGGGTTAGAGTTAGGGTTAGGCTATGGTTTAGGAGTAGTGTTAGGTTTAGGTTAGGGATAGGGTTAGAAATAGTGTTAGGTTTAGGAATAAATCTAGGTATATTGTTAGGGTTAGGGTTAGGTTTGGGGTTAGTTTTACAGTTATTGTAAGGATTAGGGTTAGGATTTGTGTTAGTTTTAGGTTAGGGTTAGTGTTAGGGTTATGGTTAGGATTAGTATTAGTGATAGGGTTAAGTTAGTATTAAAGTTAGAATTAGGGTTAGGGTTAGTATTAGATATGGGTTTAAATTAGGGTTAAGGTTAGTGATAGGGTTATCATTGGTTTAGGGTCAGTTTAATTTTAGGGTTAGGGTTAGAATTTTTGTTACGGTTAGTGTTAGGGTTACGGTAAGTGTTAGGTTTAGTGTTAGTGTTAGGGTAAGTTTTATGGTTAGGTTAAGGTTAGTTTAAGAGTTAGGATAGGGTTAATGTTAGGGTTAGTTTTAAAGTTAGTGTAAGTGTTAGGGTTTGGGTTTGTGTTAGGTTTTGGGTTATGGTTAGAGGTTGTTTTAAGGTTAGGGTTAGAGTTAGAGTTACTATTATGGATAGGACTAGGGATAGAGAGAGAATAAGGCTTAGGATTAGGGTAAGTGTTAAGGTTATGGTTAGGGGTACTGTTAGTTTTGGTTTAGGGTTAGGATTAGGATTTGTCTTAGGGTTAGGGTTAATGTGAGAGTTAGAGTTAGTCTTACGTTGAGGGTTAGGTTTAGTGTTAAGGTTAGTGATAGGTTTAGGTTTGGGGTTAGGTTTAGTGTTAAGGTATTGGTTAGTG
>NW_026006236.1:0-5173 GCF_001458135.2 Marmota marmota marmota
TCGCAAGGGTCCTTATAAAATAGAGGTAGAGGGAGATTCCATGCAGACCTACCAACAAGAAGCCAAACAGAAGAGGAGGCAGTGGTCTTATGATAGAGGCAAAGATTGGAATGATGAGCTCCCAAGCCAAGATGTGCTGGGAGTCACCAGAGGTGGAAGAAGTGAAGCAGGACACCAGGGACTTGGGGACTACAGTCTGTGACATGTTGATTTATGACGTCTGAATTTCAGAACTGTAAGGAAATAAATTTCAGTGATTTTAAGCAAAGAAGTTTGTGGTAGTTTGTTTTATGGCAGCCCTGACAAATGAATACAGTGATTAAAATAACCCTTACATTGGAGAAAATCCTCAGTGTGATTGGCTATGATGAAGTCCTTCTAAACAGTGTGCTTGTAATTCGATGAGAGGTAAAATCAGTATTGAAGAGCAGGTCTGCAGAGGTGGTAGGTCAGCAGAACAGAGGTAAGAGCACTTGCTATCATAAGGCCACAGGGGAGGAGAGTGATGGGGGAGCACGTGAGGGAGGGGCTCTTCCCTAGGTACCTGTCTCTCTTTTAGTCATATCCCACTGAACCACCCAGATGAGATGGTTTTCTGGTTACTGTGCTAGGTGGGAAATGGGGCCATAGTCTGTGGCGTTATTTATCCAAATTCTGCATTACTCTTCAAAATAATGTGGATTATGGTAAACAGGATTTATGGTATAGTTTATCAACATGGAGACCATTACAAAGGAAGTTTCTAGACTAAGTGTTCTAGACCTGAAAAACAGTTCTTTTTAAAGGAATGGATTAAATTACTGGCTTGAAAATAAAACAACAACACTAACAAAAAACCTCTGCTGCTTCAAAACTCAAAAGAGACCACCTCCAAAAGCATTCTTTCCTCGAAACTATCTGGTAGATGGCAGACTTGATAAATTTACATTTGACAGACAAATACAAAACTTTTTCATGTTACACAAAGGCAATGTTATAATCTAGCTGTGAGGCCTTAGCTCAATTGAGGTACTGAGATGTGGGCCAGATGAAGATAATTCAGGGAATCCAGCTGCAGCGAGAGTCTCAGGGAGCCCTCCCTCAGTTAGATGAAATCTCAACACTTACTGCAAAAGCAAGAGCAATATGATAATCACCTGGCAGTGGTGACCAGACTTATTCTTGCTAAAATAAGAAAGAGATTGACATACTCTTCAAATGATCAAAAGGGAAATGCAAGAGCTTTCTTTTCAGACATTCAAGTCACACTGAGTTTGGTCACATAGTGTGTAAGAGGCTCAGCAAAGTCACTTGTTAGAGTATATAAAATAAATTTGGGAAATAAAAGGAGAGATTGGAAAGAATGAGGTATTTATTTACCTCATTGAAAAGGACCAATGAAACTGATCCCCTCTGTTAAAGGAGGAAAAGAGGATATTGCCAGGTATTTAAAATGTATGGACAGTACATTATTTCTAGAACACACCTCGGGGGTAGTTTCCATGAGAGGTTTCAAAGTAACAGAATTCCATCATGTTAGTTATCACAATAACTGTTTAAACAAATAGATATTGACGTTTCTATTACAAAAGTGATGCAGTTCACTATCAAAACAAAATAACCCAGAACTGAAATTAAGGTACATGACATGGATGGTGACATTCCCATGGAAAGCTACTTCCTGGAGTCATCCTTGGTTAACAGCTCAATGCCCAAAATCATAAAAGAAAGGCCTGGAAAATTTGTACATGTCCCCTAATCCAATTCCCTTAGTTTAGAGAACAATGGGATACAAAGAAGGCTATGGAGTTGCTGAAGCTTGGCAGGTACTGAGAAGATCCTGGTTTGCTCTCATGTCACCTACAGACACAGAAACCCTTTATCGACTTGATTTTTCTCTATACATTAACAGGGAAAGTTATCCTAGATTTCATGAACTAAAGTTGAGCATGGAAGAGATTTTTAAAAGGAGAGCTGACTAAGGTGGGCAAATAAAGTGGTAGTTTATGATTTCATTATCATCTTGAATACATTGTAGATGCCTCCATTTTTAGTTTCAAATTGCAGGTAAACACAATAACAGTATTTACCAACCTCTGGAAGTTTCTTTATTGGAAACATGTACATATATTTTAGCTCTTTATCTGGGAACTCAAACTTCAGTTCATGAATAATTTGGATAGTTACTATATGCTTTCCCATCTCTCGTCTGTAATACTCCCAAAGGCTACTTATTATGTGGCAATAATATCAAAGAATTTTAAAATTTCCTTTGAGATACTACAATTTTACTGAATACTGATACTTTTTCCTATAAAAGAAATTTACAAATTCCTTTCTTGATTTCTACACTTTATAATTTTATGTAGTATTTGCCTTCTCTAGGGAGAAGGCTGCAATACTATGAAAGTCCCTGAAAAGGTTTAAAAATGTTTTGCATATTCTAACCTAACCTATTGCAATTTATCTCTTAAATATGTGCCCCTTTCTTCATGATTTTTAATGCTTTCTCATATTTTCAAAGTAGTAAGTGAGCCAATACAGAGATGGTCTAACTTTTATCCTCACAGTCCTGAGCACAGTGGTCACAATGCCCTAAGATATGTGTATGAATGATACTATGAGAATATGTACATGACTGGTCTATGTTTAAGTGTATTTACATATGTACATATACACTGTTAAGTATAGGGTTCACACAGTTTTCAATGAGAAGAGAGGTTGGATGGCAAGCCAGGTGGATTTGGAATCAAATGTTGACTCTTGCTGGTTGTGATTTGGACAAGTCACTTAGCTTCCAAACCATAGTGTCTTCATGTACAAAATGATAATAACACCTGTCTTCAGGTGTTGTCTGTTCCAAGGATGGAAAAAGATAATGAAATAATAGGCCCAATACAATGCCTGGCATAATGTTAAGTGTCAACAAATGGCAGTTATCATTATTTTCTCATGAAATCACATTATATTTTTAAAGGACTTAAGGGTATTGCCTAAAAATATTCAGCATTTCTCTTCCCCACTCTGCTTTCTGTCCTTTAGGAAATCCTACTTCTTGGAGATATTTGCTGATTGTAGTGTTATTCGTTCTTTCTCAAACTCACATTTTCTCCTCTGCACTATCTCTGACAGTGATGGCTGCTCTGCTGTTATTCTGGCTCTTCTCCTTGTCCCTGCACGTTTCAGGCTGAACTGTGTCGAGTTATGGAATCATTTCAGGCACTCTGCCCTCTGTGAAACTGCCTCAGAATCAACTTCCCCCATGATTGGTTGCCACGGGCTACATTTTTATCAGTTGACCAAAATGCTTCCTTGGGTGTAGATTAGGTTGTCCTGCCTCTGGAGTGCTTGCAGTTCAGAACTTTTACTGGACACTTTCTCTTGTCACTTGATGCTAAGAAGAACATGTCAACAGTAAAACTTATCTGGAAGCTAAAGATGATGGAACTGATAGATGTAGGTGTCACATTGTATAGCAGACAGTCGTGAAGCTTGATAGAATTTTTTGATAGATTTTTTGACTCTGTGCCGAATGACACAGTGAGTTCACTCTGGCTGTCTAGCTCTTCCCATATCGCATGTCATTAGCCATCTTGCTAAAAACATAGCAAGAGTCCAGGATTATTTTTAGTTTGAAAAGCTTCATTTACTTCTTCTTTTAGCAAAAATATTTATTTTTTGTAGTTGTAGTTGGACACAATAACTTTAATTGATTAATTTATTTATTCATTTTTATTATGTAGTGCTAAGGATCAAACCCAAGGCCTTGTATGTATGTGGCGAGCAATCTACTGCTGAGCCATAACCCCAGCCCTTCATTTACTGCTTATAGACTAAATAGATCTTTAATGAATAACTTCTTTAACTTAGTCTTGTTTTTAAGACATGTAAATGGAATAAATACTCAGTGATTTGAATGATGGGTTCTCTGTAACAATGAAATATCTAAATGCTTTAACTAGGAGCATTTAACCACATAACATTTCTTTTTGGCACTCACAAGTATTTTCTTTTAAGCAGGGGTAATCTCTTTAAAACTAAATGTAAAATCACAAACATAAAGGACTTTTGTATTGAATTTTTAATACTTAGATATCAGCCTGTGTTCAGATTGCCCATGGAGGTATTATCCTTAATCATGGAGGCATAAGAATCTGTTCTAAATCAGCATTAATTTTAGGACTAATTTTAAAATAAAAACCTTAATTAGGTTCACTGGCATGAAATGTTTTGGGGCCCAGGAGACTGGAATTTTTTTCTCCTTTCCCACAGTCTCAGTCATCATTTAATATCACCTCATACTAAATGCCATATTTTTAATAAATTCAGATGATGGGTAATTCATAAAATATTTCAGTTGTTGTTAGATTAAATATGTTGTTAGACTAAATGTAATAATATCATCTTACTAATAATGAATTTTCTGAGATTAACACTGGAGTCTGTGGAGATATCTGTAGAGGATTATCTTGCCTTGTGAATAGGAACTGTGAAGGGGTTCAGACATTGGACTAAAGATTTTGAGTTCATGCTTGTGTGAACTGTTTTCCCTTCATTTTCTATTAAAAAAGTGTAACAAGAGAAAAGTAGTTATTTTGAATAAATTCAACAGCCTTTCTATACCATATGCACAGGCTTGAGGAAGACAATTTGCATAGCATGAAGTCCTGATCTAGGACTTCACCAGGACCAACATTGATGTAGTTTTCGATGTTGTTTGTTTTCCATTTAAAATTGTCTAAAAGAAGACTTGGGCCATTTCAAATTTATAGCATTTTCCCCCCATTGGTAGATGTATGGTTTAAATATGAGGTGTCCACCAAAAGTTCATGTGTGGGACAGTGTAGGGTTTAGAGGTGAAATGATTGGGTTATGAAAGCCTTAACCAATCACTAAATTAATCTGATGATACAGAATTAACTGAGTAGTGGCAGTAGTCAGGTAGGGTGTGGTGGGAGAAGAAGGGTCATTGGGGATATATTTTTGGGGTATATGTTTTGTATCTGAAGAGTGGAGCTCTCTCTCTCCCTCCCTCCCTACCTCACTCACTCACTCTCTAATTCCTGGTGCAATGCAATGGAAACTTTCATCCTCTTCTGCCATGTTGTTCTGCCTCATCTAAGGCCCTGAGGAATGAAGCCAACCATCTATGCACTGACGGCTCTGAAACCTTGAGCACCAATTAAACTTTTCC
>NW_026006237.1:0-5171 GCF_001458135.2 Marmota marmota marmota
GAAAAAAAAAAAAAAAAAAAGGTAGCTGACTACCTTTTGGGTCAGTCATTTTTTGATGACCTTTCACATTTTACCTCCAATCTACTCCTCTCCTCATATATCAAACAGCTTTAACTCTATAAAATAGCATAAGCACACATCTTTCTTTTCTCCCCCAAGCTCTAGGCAAAACAAGTGTGAAACAATATCAGTGGTAGATAATTTGTGTGGGAAAACTCCTCTTTTCCTAGGGAATTATATTTCTAAATTCTATTAGTTATGAAGGCAAACAAAAACAAAAGTGAATTGAAAGATTTATTATTCTTGCTAGAGACTCAGCATTATACAAATGTAAGGTCTTACTATTTTTGAAATGCAATATTCAGTTGATAAATGAGGAAACTAAGGTATAAGAAACTTAGAAGCATTTTCAACATCACAAGAAAGGTGAATACGTGTACCTCTTCTAAACAACCAGATGCCTTTGACCATTTTTTTTTTTCAGTTTTCTGAACTTCTCTGTTGGTATGCAACTGAAAACGGCTCATTCCTAGGTTGCAAAACCATTTATCCCAGAATATGAGTTTTTTTTTATCTTGATGGATTTTCCCATTTGAATATTTCTATTTTGAGATTTGACAATCTGTAAGGCATGCCAAGGCAATATCATAACAAGTAGCCATTCTGGGAAAGTGAATGACAATGTCAGTCTAATCAGTAGCCTAATATCCCTTAGAAATGACTTGCTTTTTCTTCACTTCACTTCTAACCCATCATCTAGAGATATATACACACCTCTCTACAAATCATACAATATACAAGATATTTACTAAATTTCATGATCTGGAACAAAAAGAGTTAAAGTTGCTTCCTGCTTTCTGATATGGATCCTTGGTTACACCATTAAAAAGGATCTCAGTGCAAACTGAGGCCATAGATCTTCATTAGTTGTATCTGCGACTCAGGCAGCATTAGCTAGAGCCAGTAATAATTACATTCAGAGAACAGGCATATGGTCTAATTTGCACCATTTTTCCCCCTCAAGATTGAAAGATGCTGGGCTTTTAAAATACATGACTTTTCACCCTATGGTTGTCTGCCTTGCCAAATTGTAGGTCACAGACACTGAGCATGCTAAAGGTTGTCCTCATGAATACACTATAGGGAATCTTTCAGTAGCAGAGATGGAAACTGCAGAGGCCAGATGGGACTGTATTTGTTGTTGAACACGAGACTAGGAAGACCATCCACTTGTTCTGTGATCCTATAACTCTAAAGAGTGTGTTTTCTTTTTCTTACTAACATTAAAGTTTTAAAAATAAAGATGTGTTGTCCCAAAAAGTCTGTTTGAGGTATTTTTTAAAAGACAAATATTGATATTACAAGGAGAACCATGATCTCAAAGACTTCAAACATCTGCTCTTTTTCACTGACCACTGTGTACCACTGCTTCCAACTCAAAATCACCTTTGTAGTTGTACTACAGGTATGGCCCCTGCACACTTCCCACTTGGTTAATTTCAACAATTTACTCTGTGCTTTCCACCTTGATGTTGCAAAGTATGTTATGGTATATAACTGGATAAATTGACCCATGTATGTCACAACATACAATTCAGTTCCACCTCCTTCTTTTATCTTTTTTTCTACCTGAATATAAATTTCATGTGGGCAGATATTTTTAGTCTTACTCATGGTATTTCTTCATCTCCTGGAATGGCACCTTGTAAGTACCATCTCCTGGAGGCTAAATGAAAAATAGGATATGTATTTATATCCAATTTCTCTCAGTACACATATTTGAATATATAACTGAATATATAGAAATTGTATATAACAGATTTCAGAAAAAAATTCTTTAGAGTTGAGTGACAGACATTCTTTACAACTTTTCTTCCATCTTTTTTTTTTTTTTCTGTGTGTTGTAATACAGACCTTATGGCTGGACCTAAAGCAGCCGCTGAGAACATGAGGTCGAGCTCATTTGTAAAGATAGTAAATCAAGTAAGTTGAAGGGTATTAGATAATTGACTCCAAGAAGTCAACATACTATCTCATTATGAGACAAAAATCTATGTTTTATTCAAATTACTCTTATGTTTTAGTTTCTTTTATCACTGAATTTGAATGCAAATGCCAGGTAATACATACCTTATATGAGGTGGTATTTCTTACAAATTTCTTAGAATATTTTGATAGTCTGCCAACTGTCACATTTAATTTTATAGGGAAGATTGCAAAAGAGATTTATATAGCATATATATAAAGTTTATTTTTGCCAATAAGAGTTAAAGAAAAAAAAAAAAAACACCTGACAAACATTAAGAGTTAAAAATTTAATATAAAATACGGCTTTTGTGGGTCCAAACTCATCATACTAAGAGTTAATTAGAGCTGAGTTTAAATGAGGAGTGTTAGGCAATGTGTCAATCTTGATTAATTCCTCCTAATCTCTTCTTGTCATTATACCTCGGCTATTTCACACACTTACATCATTTGCCTGACATCTGTGGACGTTTGACTTCATAACCATCAATGCAGGAAATAAATACATATTCAATGTATTCATTTTGGAAAAATATGAAAAGTTCTCCTTTGTTCTTTATTCAACTTAACCAACTCTTTTAAAACTATTATCTTTCTAAATCATGGACATATTGTATTTCTAAGCACCACAAATTCCTGGCATTTTAGGGAGAAGAGAGACAATAGTCAAGTAAACAGAAATATAATTAGGCACTCTCTGATAATTTTAAGAACTATGATATGAGTGAAATAAGTGTGAAGGGAGAAAGAGTAATTGGTGGCCGGGTGCAGTGGTGCATGCCTGTAATCCCAGAAGCACAGGAGGATCTCAAGTTCAAAGCCAGCCTCAGCAACTTAGTGAGGCCCTAAGCAACTCAGTGAGACCCTGTCTCTAAATAAAACACAAAAAGGGGCTGGGAATGTGGTTCAGTGGTTGAGCGTCCCTGGGTTCAATCTCCAGTACTGAAAAAAAGAAAGAAAAAGAAAAAGAAAAAGAAAAGAAAGTGATTGGCATTAAGAACTGGGGTTTTGAAGATTAAATTATGAGGAAAACCTCCCTGAGGAGAGGTTGTTTTTTAACAAGATCTGAATGACAACCAGGAGTTAGAAATTCAAGACCTGAAGGGAGATTATTCAGGTGGAGGAAACATCAAGAACAAATACCGTACAGTGAATAGAAGTGTGGAATGTTTGAGGGCCAGGAAGATGATTGGTATGGTAGGAACATGGTGAACTGGGGGAGCAGTGGTAACAGAAAGGGTCAGAGAAGTAGACAGGGTTCATATTGTCCAAGAATTTGTGGCTATGGCTACCTAAGATTCCTCCAGTTCTCCTGGGACTAGAAAAATGTCAAAAAGGAATCCTCTTTTTTGGTCTGTTTTCATTTAACTTCAGTTTCTAAAAACAAATGAAATGGCTGATTATTGCTTGTGGAAATGAATGTCCAATAGTATAACAGACTGAGATTATGGTTGAACAATCAAATTTGTTAAGTTTAACTAATAGATGTTAATAGTGGCCATACAATTTTAATTGTGTGGACATAGGCTTCTGTTCAGAGTGTTCTCTTTTTCCATGCTGTTTTATTCAAGATATGAGTTACTCAGTTCATGAATCTCAGGAAGTAGACAGACTGATGCTCATATCTTAATCATGTACTTCAAAAACATTCAAAGCATACATTTCATTTAAATACCAGGGGGAAAAACTGTGAGCCATAGCCAATACACTCCATGGCATATCCACATCTTTGAGGGAATTGAGCAGTCTATTATTGTCATATAATTACACACACACACACACACATTCAGAAGCACAAATAGGAATATTTTAAAAATCAAGTCTACTTACACTGGTAGAAACCCTCATTTCTTAAATAGCAATTTAAAATTTTTAGGTGTTACCATTTTTCATCAACTCAACAAATTAATCTTGATTGTTTCATGGTAAAAAAAAAAAAACCTGTGATTTGAAAAAAGCTGAATTTTAGCATGTATCTTGTTCAGAAAGCACGTATGTAGGAGAACAGCCATTCCTAATTAAAAATACAACGTGTCACAAACAATCAGAGTTGAGTCCTTTGAAATAGTCGCTCCCACGCCAGTAGAATATTCAGCCACCATCACATTTTCTGCATTCTGCATAATGCACTGGCAATTAACCTTATAAACTTATTTTCTGAGCAACTCTCATAGTTGATAAATATTGTTAAGGGCAAAATCCAGCAAGGTTATTGAATAACAATCAGTATATCCAGAATGAAAAATAACCCACCTCCTTCTGAAATAAGATATGAATAGACTTTACCCTTATAATTAATGTGGTTGCATTTTGCATGAAGATGGTGTATTTTTCATTTAAAGCCCATGTGTTAATTTTCCTTCACAGATAAGCCAAAAACCTTGACTCTGTCGTAAGACCTTTGGCACTTCCTTCTGCTTCAGTCTTGGGCCTCTGCCAATGCACAGGTTTTCTGTATTTGGACTTTAGTGTTGGAGTTGGGATGTAGATAGTCACGAGATTTCACTTTGTTTTCAATCAGATTCAGATTAAAGGAAGCCACATAAATACCAAATGTTATTCCTATTAGCAAAGCATGTGTCAAATATTCATCTAAAAGACAAGGAAACCTAAAAGGCGACATTAATGAAAGCTGAAGACAAAAGCCATTATGAGGAAATGATGGCTGGGACCAAGCAGTGCCAAGACCTGACATTTTACAACAATCTTCCCAAGGCACAGCAATTTGGAATCTCCAAACAACTCTGGACTTTCAATTAGGACAACTGTATTCCAGTCCAGTGAAATGCACCTGGTTGGTGGTCAACTTCAAGAAAAATCTCATTAAGTTTCTAAGAACTTTACTTTCTTTATCTGCACAAAATGGGAATTGGACTTGAAAACTCCTGTGGCTCTGTGGCTCTATCCAAAATTAAAATTTGTATGACTTCAAGAAGATTTAACTGTTTTCTGTTTTCTCTTAGAAATATAAGTTATATAACTTATTTCTTCAATCAAAAATTATTGTGTGTTTGTTTGTAACTATTTTTACATAAATTTCTGGCTTGCCACTCTCCTTATGAGGAAAACAATAGTGTGGGTCACATGACCCTGCAGAATCCAAATATATATATATATATATATATATATATATATATATATATATA
>NW_026006238.1:0-5170 GCF_001458135.2 Marmota marmota marmota
AAAACAAAAAAAAACAACTTATGAGAAAAACAATCTGTGTCATCCCTGGCTTTCTAAGTTTAAGTTAAAAGACAAGAGGTTATGGCTCAAAGGGTCTGCATCTCTGATTTGGGTCTCTTGCTTAGAATATGAACCAAAAGCATAATCATTTGAGGTTGTGCTTTTCTAGAATAGTTGTACTAAGAATAATGGAGTTAAACATGTTTGTACAGCTCATAAGTTTGGTTCCCACCCAAATGTAAAAATATTAGATTCCATGCAGTGAAAGATAATATTTTCTTCCCATTGTTTCCAATTCTTTTGTCCTCTCAAAGCAAGAAGCCATCTAAGATGGACTGAAATGCAGGGTGGTCACTTCGAGTGTTACCTGCTATGCTCTAGTGAGGTTTGCCTGGGCAACATCTGCCTGAAGGAAAGGCGTCTTTTCCTGATTTGCACAAGCTGCTGAATAGATTAGCAGCAGCCCTACCAAAGTGGTATGCAATGGTTTTAAAAAGTGACTTCTTATACAGTTTCAGTGGAGTCACAGTGCTCTGCAGCCCTGTTTAATATGTATGAATTAGTGCTGTTGCTGTCCCCCCACCCTCCAACAAAGACCCATACATGGGCCCTCTACCTCCCTCTGCTGCCATCAACTTCTCTTTCCTTTGTAGCTATCAAAAGGATCTTTTTAAAAAGTAAATTATATGTCATATTGCTGCATGCTCAAAGACTTTAGAGGATTCCATTCCATGGAGTACAATCAAGAATCTTCATTGTGGCCTTTAGAGACCTATAATGGTCTAGCCTCTTGACCTTCATCTACTTCTTCTCTACCCTTTATGCAAGGACTCTAATCACCCTGGCTCTCATCTCTTTTTTTGCACTTGCTTTTCCTGTCTGATACCCATTCTTTTTCCTGATGACCACATGCATGCATGACTCATTTCCTCATGTCCCACAGGTTTCTTCCCTTCAGCATGCTTATCACTGCATAATAGTACATATTTATTTATGATCTGTCTCTTTCTTTGCATTGTTAGCTCCCTTATGAAGAATTGCCTCTTTCATTCATTCCCACTTCCCTATTGTCTAAAATAGTGGCTGGCCAGAGTAGACTTCCAGCTTTATAGTAAATGCAGAAATGACTAAGACTAGGTTAGTTCTGATGGACATAGAAAGAAGCAAGCCAATTCCAAAGATATCTGGAAAGCAAAAATAGGTGGCTCGTTCTGGAAAAAACAAAATATCATTCACTGGAAGGAGATCGAGTATGGGAGATGGTATGAATTTGGTTTGGAATTAATTAAATTGAATTGTCTTTAGTTGGCCCAGTTATCCAACTGGAGATGTCAGGACTGAGTATGAAATGTAAATTTGCAAGAACCTGGTCCATAGAGGATAATTAAAACAATGAGTGAGGTTAAGATAGACTAGGGAGAAAGCTTAGGTTACAGTAAGAGGAAGAAAAAGACTAGGATTGAATATTGAGCCACATCGAAGTCTTAGTGATGTTAGGTGGTAGGGGCAGAAGCATTTCAGGTAGTCAGGTAGAGAAGAATGAATCCATAGGGAGGTCAAGTATAGATGTACTGAAGGAGTAAATTGGAGAGAGTTTGGTACCATCAAAGGCAAGATGCTTAATAGAATGGTAGCAGTAGAAATAAGAAGTGGATGGATTTGGAATATATTATATGGTCGAATAAAAAAGTCTTGGTAGTTGATGAGATGATGGGAACAAGTGGCTGCTTCTTGAGGATTTGATTGAGAATAGTGCCATTTACAGAATCCAGGGATTAAACAGGTTGGACGAAGTGATCATGAATCTGGTTCTAGGCATATTAACTTTGAGGTGTCATTAAAGCATCTGAGTTGCTGTTTTGAGTAGATAATCTGGAAGTGTGTGTGGCGAATAGAGTATTCCTGCCTAGAGTATAAGTTTGTAATTGAAGCTAGATAGTGGAAAAAAATAAAGAGAGAAAAGTTGGTTGCCAGGAACTAAACCCTAAGGAACTCTATGAATTAAAAGAGCAGGTAATGAGGTCACTGTAGCTTAGGAGGAGAGTGTCCAAGGAAAGCAAGGGATTGTTGTCAGGTGTTGCTGGAGGTAAGTTAGGAGAAAATCGAAGAAAGTGTCTTGTCTTAGTGGCATTAGGTGGTAGGAGCAGAAAGCCAGAGTGGATATGATGAAGGGTGAGTGAGAAGAAGCAATGGATGACTGTAGAAGACACTACATATAGGAATATATTTAGATAAAAATACTATGTAATACACCTTATTCTGCCCCTTTCACTTGGTGCATATTAAAACTCTTTCTGGTTCACTACACAGAGAGCTTCCTCACTCTGGGCTGGCTCTATGCCAGCTCTCTTCTCCACTGGGAAAACATCTGGACTTGATTACATGCAGTTTTGGGTAATGATAGCAGGCAGGCCCACTTGAGATTCGGATTTTATAAATGTTATTAGCAATGTGGGAAATTATTTAAAGCTATACCTTTATCAAGTGCCAATGTAAAGTTTTGATGTATTAAAATTAGAGTTAGCCCAAAGGTTCATCAGAGTAATCTAGTTAAATAAACTTTGGTGTGTACACATAGTGAAATTCTCTGCAGCTGTATAAAGGAAATAAGGATGATCTTTGTAAATTCCACTGTCATCTAAGAAGGGGCCGAGGAAGTACCAAAAAAAAAAAAAGTATGTATATTATGTATGTACTTATAATTTTTTTTAAAAAAAGATAGAAACAGGAAAAAAAGGATAAAAGCAGATCAATAAAAATGGTTTCATAAGGTAAAGGAAGTAAGAGGATGAAGGGAACAGGAATAGAATCTAGAATTTTTTTAAGATATCTTTTCTTAATTTGACTTTGGAAATACAAAGACATTTCAAAAAATTATAAAGTAAAATTTAAAAATTAAAAAGTATCCCCCAGATGTTGAGAGCAAAATGAAACAAATGACCCTAATTGTGTTTCAGGTTGGTTAGTTTAGCAACATAGATAATTATTTCAAATTCCTTTACATCACAGCAATTTCATTATTTGTAGTTTATATCCTAAGTATAAAAATAATTACAATCAATAGTGTGCATTTCAGTGACAGCGATAAGAGTAACTTTGACACATTTATGCATGAAACAATTGATGTCTGAGATCTCCTGTAGCATAATTTATTGGAAGAGAGGTAAGGGTTTATATTATTTTGCTATGGCTATATAAATTACCACAGACCAAGTGGCTTAAAACAACAGAAATGTATTGTCTCACAGTTCTGGAGGCCCAAAGTCAAGATACTGGCAGAACCCTACTCCTTCTGAAACTGGGTTTTTTCCTCCTTGCCTCTTCCTAGCTCATAGTGTTGACAGCAGTCCTTGGTAATCCTTGGCTCCTGGATGCATCAGTCCTAACTCCTCTACCTTCACATTGCATCCTCCTTTTTCTGCCATGAATTTCTGGAAAATGGCCAGATTTTGCCAGTTTCCAAGGACAGTAGTCATATTGGATTCAGGACCACCATAATGTCCTCATCTTAATTTCATCAAATCTGTAGAGACCCTATTTCCAAACAAGGTTACCTTCTCAAATACTAGAAATTAGGACTGTAACATATTTGGGGGATGTGACAAATCAACCCATTATAATATATAGATGGAACAGTATTAGTGGTGGTTGAAACTTGTTTGAAGATTCATTGTACAATTTGCTCTTTTATATTGCTGCAAAATTTCCACAATTAAAATTTTTTTAAATTAGTTACCAACCATACAATTTCTAGAATGTTTCTCTTTTCCAGAAACATAAACATCTGGAGGGTGTTTACAAATGTGCCATTCTACCCTCTATCATGGTGATATATATAATTCCCTGCATATAGCTCCCTCATTCTCTAACTCTGGAAACTTTGTGAGACTGCAAATACAAGCAACATTTTTATAGAAATGACTTGGATCATTTTATGAATCTGGCTGAAGAATAAGGTGGGGAAGCACACTTCAGGAAATAAATCTGGAAGGTTGACTTGGGTTCAAAGACTAATGATGATTTCACCCCCATCTATCCTATGACTGGTCCTTTAAAGTCTCATCTTAGATTTCAGAAAACTCTAAACATTATCTGTATCCCTTGCCTACCTGCACCCACCACCATCTAAGGATAGTTTTGATGGTGGTCTAAGCTCATGTTTGCATCCATTTCTACCTTGCGTGTTTGTTGTAGAAATGATCACATTGTGTTGTAATTGTCTATTCATTTTTTTTATTTCTATGCCAAACTATAAACTCTTTGAAGAAATTAACAGTTTCTTTTCACTACAGGATCTGTAGTATACTGTAGATTACCAGTACCTAGGTTATAGCCTAACACATACTAGGTACCTTTTAACTATTTGATAAATGAATAAAGTAAGGAGCAATGAATACTCTTTGAAATAGCAAGAGGAGCTTTCTATATTAAGAAGGTAAATCCAGTGGGAAATAATACTAGAAAGGTGAGATACTGGGGTCAAAGGAACAAACTGAAGGTCAGAAACAATAGTCACTGTAGAGTAAGGAAATTCTGATCTTGGGTGGATCAGTGATGGCTGTTGGAGGCCTTTCACCTAATGGATTTAAGAGAACTTGGTGACTGCCTAGACTTGAAATGCAGGGGAAAGAAGATTTCAAGATGAAACCAAAATTTATAGAAAAAAATCATTGAAACGGTTATGATGTCGTTTTGAACTGGGAAAAAAAGCTTTGAAAAGGAATTGTTTTGGTAAAACCCAATGTTCAAGAACCAGCTGCCAAGATGGAAGGTGCTGAAAGATGAAAGAACAAGCCAGACTGACACAGGATTGCACCAAGTGCAATTTATTAAGGACTTACAGACAGAAGTGTGCTTTGGGTGACAGCAAGGCAGAAAGATGCCCATACCCTGAGGAAAGGGAGTATATACTAAGCAAAAATGTCCTGTGTCTACCTGAAATTTACCTGAACTTTCTTAAAACTATTAACATGTTTACAGTTAAGAAAGAGTTCAGTGTCAGTGGCAGGCTAGAAAGAGAAAATTCAGGGTTGTCCTTCACATAGGAGGTATGGGATGGAGAGAAGATTGAAGAGACACTCTCAGTATAGGAAGAGCCCTGGGAGGATAATCTAGACCTAGTGACAGGAACTCATCATGGCGGTGGTCATTAGCAAGATCATTCTGAGCT
>NW_026006239.1:0-5170 GCF_001458135.2 Marmota marmota marmota
AGAATAAGATAAATGTAATCACGAGCCACTCAAGCAGGAACAAACTTTATTTTTGAAACTGCCGCCAATGCCCCGTAGGCTCCCAGCCAGATTGCCGACCAACCCACGTGGCGTTCTCCCGGACCCCAACAGGAAGTCCCTCCTCCGGAATTCCCTCCTACTGCACTTCCCCAACCAATGGGAACTCTCCAGGAGTCCTGTAGCAGGCTGAGGTAGACAGCAGAAGTCCAATATCCATATTAATGCAGATCTTAACATAATCATATCATCTCAATGGCTTGCTGGCGTCACCTTTCAACTAAAAATGCCATGCATCATATTACTTGGATGTGGCTCTTAGCACTTGCTTAGCATTTGGATGGCCATCTTAAGTGACAGCCACCATTTTAAGAAGAATTTTGCTTTCCTACCCAAGAGCCTTTCTGAGAAGGGCTTACCACTCCCTCATACCAACCTGACTCTTAAGACTCTTAACCACCTGCATTAGGACCTGCCGCGGGCTCTAATGCCTGAACTTTCCCCATAAAAGTCTCAAACCCTAAGCTTGTGTTGCCTCTCTCTTCTCTAGAGAGATGACCTTTATTTGTTAGCTCTGACAAATAAACTGTGTGTATCTCTGCCTGGTCTCTATCTTTCATTTCTCTCTCACCCATCTCCTGATTCTTTGCTTTCCTTTCAGATTGTTGAAAATATTTCTTCTTTTTTGATTTAGGCACTTACTGCCATAAACTTTCTTCTTAGAATAACAAGCATGCCATGAATGTTAGTATGTTGTGTTTCAACTTAAATTAGTCTCAAAATATTTAAGTGTCCTTTATTTTCCTCTTTGACCTATCATTTCTTTAAAGTATTATTATAGTTTAGATATTAGATGTGCCCCCAAAAATTCATGTGTGAGACATTTCTAGAAAGCTTAGATTTGAAAGAATTTTTTTTATAAGAGTTAGAGCCTAATCAGTGCATTAATATTTTAATAGGGACTAACTGATTGGTAACATAAGACAGGTATGGTGTGGCTCCAAGAGGTGGGTTTTTGGTAGTGTGCTTTTGGGATAGGTATTTTGTCCCTGGAATGTGGGGCTGTCTCTATTTTCCTCCTGGTACCATGTCCTAAACTTCTTTCCTCTACCTCACTCTTGTGCCATGCTGTTCTGCATCCCCTCCAGTCCAGAGCAATGTGGTTGGCCATTATAGACTGAGGCCTCTGAAACAATGAGCCCCAAATAAACTTTTCCTCCTGTAACTGTTGTTAAGTCTTTTGGTCATAACAGTGAAAAGGTTGACTAAAACAAGTATGTCGTTTAATTGTCAGGTATTTGTGAATTTTCTCAACTTCTTCTGATTACTGGTTTCATACTGCTGCGATGGGAAAAGACACTTGATATTTCACAGTGTAGTAAAAAAGATATGTATTTTAAACAATCTCCAAAATACCTTAACATTTAATTTACATTTATGTTACTTTATTTACCATTAATCAAATTAAAAAATATCCCAATCTTGTTTTCTTAATACATATATCTGTGTTTTGTGAACTTTATTTTGATTAATTCTCTGCCTTACTCTAAGCTTATTGAAATCACTTTAAATATTTCTAGTATTGACATTATACTAAACATCCTTGAAAGATCCTAACATAACAAGTTGAAAACATTAGACTTCAGGTGCTTTCAGAAAATCTTTGTAATTATATAGGTAATATTTTCTGGTACCATTTCTATTTTTAACATTTGTTTAACACATTTTTATAGTCTTCATATTTGCCCATACCAACTAAACTATCTTTGATTTGGTGACTCAGTCTATATCTGTTCTTCATCATCAAGTCTCATCTGTTCTTAAAACTCACTTTGAGTAACTTATATAATCTCTAATGTCCTAAGAATCATGATAATCTAGAATGTAGATTTTGGCAGCATTTTAAAAACTTAATGCCAGCTGGCAAAATAATAATAATAATAATAATACAGTTGTTTCATATTACCCCTTTAGAATAAAGAGTATTTTAAAAATCCAAAATAATTATAAAAGAACACTAGATTTCTTTTTAAAATATTGGTTCTGAAGTGAAAGGCAGATTCTTTTACAAAGCTAGGGTTACTGCAAGTACTGTCTATTAATGCATAGCTTCTTTATAGAAATAAACAGAAGACAGGAGATGAATATCACAATTAAGATTAATGTGAGAGAATTATCTATAATAACTCATTCCTAATTGCTTTTACCCTTATTTGGATGAGATGTTCAGGTTTCAGCTTTCAACCTTATAAATTAAAATTGTAATGAATTTTAAGTTCTTTAAAACTTTAAAACTTGTTTTTTCCTCAACCAATTATGGTTAATTTAACCCCATAACCTCACTGAAATTATTTTGCTATTTTCTTAAGTAACCTTCTTATTGTCAAACAGTCATTTCTCAGACTTAATTTTATTCTACCATTCAGTAGTAGTTGATTTTAACTTGCCACTTCTTTAACTTTGTGGAAAGTATTTTTTTTTCTCTTTTCTCACTGGATTCTTTGTTTACCTGATACTTTTCTTATCTTTTCATTCTCTCAATGTTAGGTTTCCCCTGCCTTTTGATATGTTCACTGGGTCATAAGATGATAACATATAGTCACACAAATTTCAATATGATCTCTTTTCTTTCTTCAGAAATTCAGACTACTTTAATCTACTTAATACGCATTCTTTGATACGTTGTTTATATCAAAAATAACAAGGTAAAAGGTCCTCATTTTTCTCAAATCCTTCTAAGCTATTGTTTTTTTTTTTTTTGTTTGTTTTTTGTTTGTTTTTTTTTTGCAGGGGGGGGAGGTAGTTTGTTTCGGTTTTGGCTCAGTAGAAATTTACTTCTCATGGTTCTAGAGGCTGAACGACCAAGATCAAGGTGTCAAAGGTAAGCCATTTCTGAGGCCTCTTTTTAGACAGTTATCTTCTCCCTGTATCTTTACCTGGCCTTTTCTATGTAGTGACTGTGTGCTAATCTCCTATTGTTATAAAAACACCAGTTATATTGGACTATGGCCTACCCTAATGACCTCATTTTAATTTAATTGCCTTTTTCTGAAGATCCTCTCTTCAATTGTAGCTACATTCTGAGTACTGGGCATTAGAACTCCAACATAGAAATTTGGGGGCAACACACATCATTCCCTAACAGATGCTGATTGTTAAATAAGTTCTTTCAGCCCTGGATGTCACCTAGTGATTAAAAAAAAAAAAATTATGTGGGAAGACACATTATTAATCTGAAGACCTTAGGTTATTCACATGTGGGGAGAAAAGAAGAAGATAAATTCATTGGGTTAAACAAAGGGGAAGAAGAGAAAGGAGGGGAATGGGAATTGGAAAGAGTAGAATAAATCAGAATCAGACATAACTTTCCTATGTTCACATGTGAATAAACAACCCAGTGTAAGTCCACATCATGTTTAACCATAAGAATAGGATCCTAATTAGAATAAGTTATTCTCCATGTATATATATAATATGTCAAAATACACTCAACTGTCATGTATATCTAAAAAGAACAAAAACAACAAGAAAAAAGAGCTGGGTTGCATAGGCTTTCTGGGTGACCTGAGTTCTTTCCTCCTCCACCTACTTAGATTGGCAGTCTCACTGAATCTTATGGCTTGTTCAGGCAAAGCGCTCTCCCTCTCTCTCTCTCTCTCTCTCTCTCCACACACACACACACACACACACACACATACACACTCCTATTTTCATTTTTATATACAATCATTATTCATTTGCATATATAAATATATAGAGAAATAAAATAAAATGTATTTATGTTTGTGTTTCAGTGTAATAGTGCAATATTTGTGGAGCCCTCCAACATGTGGCCCAGGTAGAACCTCTGCCTTGCTCAAAGTGTCCTGGTATTTGTTGTAGTCATCATTATCTGGTTTCTGTGCTATTTCATTACCTCTGACAACAATTAGTGCATAATTATATTCTTAATAAGTTCATAAGATATAGTTTAATCTATATTATTTATCTAGTTTTTAATATAAAAAAATCAACTTTGTGAAAAAAAATATTCTATTTCTATCTAAGAAATATAGCTCTTAAACTCATACTATTTCCAAAAATCACAGGGAAAAAGAGGATTCACTAACTTGATACGAATTTATCAACTTGTTTAAAAATGTAGTATGTCATTATTTGGAGATTTTCTTGAAGGTGCACTTCTGGAAATGGAAACTATCTCAAAACTTGCAAATTGTAGCCTCTGCAAATAAAGTATGATCTCTTCACCAAGTGTTGATTTTTTTCATTTTCAGTTTTCACCCTGATTTTTGAGAACAGTGATTTTCAGATGTTTTAGCTAAAGTACTGTGTTACATAGAAGCATGTAAGGTTATATGCCAGTCACACTACATCACAAAAGTAGAAAAGTATGTCTTAAAGTTGGGCTTAAAAGGCACTGCTATTTTCTAATGCAGTCCAGCAACAAAATCTTTAAAGATTCTTTGTTGTTGTTGTTGTTGTTGTTGTTGTTGTTGTTAGTGATTCAGGAAATGCTTTCACCTCTAACATAAAAGAAATAAAAATGGTTTGTAGTGGAAAAACTATTATTGAAGACTCAGCAATTTGTGAATATTGAAAGTACATAAAAATTCAATTCTAGTTTCACCTTTGTCAATGTTTTAAAGGGAATTTAAAAAACTAACAACAGATACTTTTTGTTTTCTGACCTAATATTTGAATTTGCCATTTTGAGAGTTTCACTGTGCTAACAAAACTTGGTGGTGTGTAAATAAGCACTTGCCTTGAGAAATATGATTAGACTTAAACTACCAAGAACTTAAGATTAAATGTTCTTGGACTTATCCACTATTTATTCATTTGAGTAAAGCTGTTCCATGAATCTGTCATTTCTCATAGATATATTGCAACTATATTAATTAAATAAATTGCAAGTTGGGTGCAGTGCCCCATGCCTGTAATCCCAATGGCTCAGAAGGCTGAGGCAGGAGGATCACAGGATTGAAGCCAGCCTCAGCAGTTTAGTAAGGCTATAAGCAACCTAATAAGACCCTCAAAATAAAATAAAAAATAAAAATGGCTGGGGATGTGGTTCAGTGGCTAAATGCCTCTGGGCTCAATCCCTAGTACAAAAAAAAAAAAAAAAAAAAAAAAAAAAAAAAAAAAAAAAAAA
>NW_026006240.1:0-5169 GCF_001458135.2 Marmota marmota marmota
TATATATATATATATATATATATATATATATCTTGCACACAGCTTATCTTAATTAACATAAACTAGATACAGAAGTCAACCAATAAGGAATCTCTACACTTAATGGCTCGCTGGCGTTACTTCACAAACCACTCCTTCTGGCAAAATGCCAGGTGCCATCTTGACTTGTTTACAGACCCTAATACACATGCTCTCCAAATGGCCTTTGGACTGTGAAAGCCACTCATAATAGCAAGGTGCAGAGGCGCCTGGTGAGGGTTGCAAGTTCAGTGGGTGCTGCTCATCTGTCATATCAGCTGGTGCTGCAGTGGTGGGGGAGGGGTGGTTTGCACCAAGAGAAACAGAATGAAAGGGCTCAGGTGCTCTTCCCTGTCTCCACCCCTGGCCCTGCCTGCCCCTGTAGCACTCTCTCCTTCTAGTCTCATACCTTCCAGGTGAGGGGATCCTATTGGGATCCACTTCATACAGGTGGCAGAGACCAGGCTCAGAGAGGGACATTAAGTCTATCCAAGCAGCTTGTGTCCTGGGCTTCCTTGGATGCCATCTCCACAGTGCCTCCTGCCTGGGAATGTCGAGATACTTAGCTGTTGATTTAAAGAGGAAATGTGCCTAAGAAGTCATTTTTAGGGGCGTCAGGAGCCAAGAGGATGAACATGTTTCTTTTTGTGAAAACTTGTCTAGGTTTAACCTGCTTTGCTTAAAACCAGCCACCTGAAATCTACCTCTGAGGAAGTAGAATTATCCCTGCCCTTTATTCCCTCTAAGAAGACATTTTCCTGACTCAACGAAGAAGCATCCTGAGTTGAAAAGGAAAAAAAAAAAAAAAACCTTTTGCTGACTCAGTGTCTGGGATAAACTTTTCACATTTAACAAGAATAAGTAACTATTGCTCCTACTCACGCTATAAAATAGGTCAGGAAACCAGGCATGGGAGGTGGGAGATGCCTTGCAGGAGCAGGAGGTAACCTGCAAGGCAGTTATCGCCTCCTCCCTCTCAGTTCCCTTGCGGTGGACAGATGAACTTTTATAGAAAAATCTCAAAGTGGCACGTCAACTCCACTAACTTCCCGTGGTAGAAAAAACATGGCTGCATCTCAGAACAGAAAAACTCAATTGTGGTGTGGGAAGCTCTCTATTTGCCACCTGACAGCAGAAGGCGGGGATGGAGATTGGCCTTGTCCATTTCTACTCCTTTCTCCATCTTTTATCAAGGCGGCTGACCCAGGAGCCTCCTCAACTCAAGTGCCTTTGGCAGAGAACCTGATTTCTAGGTTTAAAAAAAAAAAAAAAGGAATGACCTTGGGGGCCACAGATAAAGCAAGAAGCTGAAAGCCATAGATGATACTGGATTACCTGCTGCGACATGTGACCGAATCAGCCAGGATCACTCCGGTGAACTGGGCTGGCTACTAAATGACCACACAGAGGCAGAAAATACCTTTTGGGGGGTTCAGTGATGGCTTCTTGACCTCAGCTCCCACAAGGGAGGCTAGAGAGGCAGGCAAAAGAGAGAGAATGCCTGAAACCCTCCTATTTATTGGGGGGAAGCCCTTCAAGAATATTCCACCCAAACAAGGTAAGGGATTGGGTGACAGCCAACAGCGGGGTGTGGCCCAGTCCCATTGGGGAAGCCCACTCTCAGAACTGCACTTCCTTGCTTTCACACTGCAAGCAGAGGCCAGTTCCACACCTTCATTATTCAAGGCCAAGGGGAGGTGCTCAGTTCCTGTTCATGGAGGCCCCCAACAATGACCCATCGGTCACATAGTGGGGCTCAGTATGAGAGCTTGAGTTGGGATTTTATGAAATCATAACCAGTCGAAATAGATTTCCCAGGATTCCTGGGAGTGAAATCATCAACTGCGACCAAACCACTGTATTAATTAACCTCATTCTAGCAATGAGAAAAAAATATATTTTGGTTTCAAATGCCTTCCCTTAGGGAACATGCAACCTTATGAACAGCGTGATTTATAATCTTGGTTCAGGGGGAAATAAATTGCAATGTTGGGGTTTGGTTGCAAAACCAGAAATGAGATACCATCTTTCTGCATGATTCATTGGGACTAAATTGGTTTCTGGAGGGGATGATAAATCCAGACAGCCTCTGACTTTTGCAATCCATCTTAATGAAATGCTTCAGTAGGCTCTTATCCACGCTCCAACAGCCAATGGCTTTCCTTTTACCTGGGCCAGAGCATTTTAATTTTTTTTTTATTTTTAAATGATTTATCACTACTCTACTAAGTCAATCTAACCACTAGCATTGTACATCTTAGTCAAATGTTTAAGTTATTTATACGTAGTAACTATAAAACAGGGATAGTTCAGGCATGGTGTGGAGTCAAGATTACTTCTTTCAAATTTGTCATACAGAAAAGGATTCCTGTGTAAGACAGAAAAAAATTCACGTTGACAATGTTTTTAATTACTACCTTGATGCAGTGAATTGTGACCTTAGTTTCACAGTCTCTCAAGTACTTGCTCACAAAAATAATGTTTCACAGAGTATTTGGGAATGCAAAACACATTGTCATGGTAGAAAACTTAGAAATTCAAAAGAAAAATAGGCCAGACTTGAGCTTCCACCCTATGCCCGTCAAGAATGGCCATTTCTTGTTGTGTAGTCATCTGTGCTTATACCATGTATAAACATGTACATGTGTTCCATGAATTTTAGTGCCATTATTGAATGCATCATGAGAACGGATTCTGTTTTATGAACACCCAGTCTCCTTCCTATTGGCCATTGGCCATACTTTCTGCCACTGTTCTATGTATCTCTTTGATAATTCCTCTGCTCATGACCTCTTTGAACAAGTGTCCAGGCATACTCTGGGGTACTTCTGAGAAAGGGGGCTGCTGGGGTCCTCACACATTTGCCCTTGGGAAAGGCCTGTGGGGCGTGGCCAGGTCCAGGAACAGTGCCCCAGGCAATGCCTTCTCCTGCCATTGGGCCTTTGGTTGCAGAATAAGACCTCCTGGGACTCCACATGGAACCAAAGGCCCCCATGTGCCCAATGGGATCAAAGCCAGTCTTCCACAGGACAGGAGACAACTGTGGAAACACCCCATCCCCAAGAGACCTGCAGAGAAACAAGCCTGCCAGATCTCTTCTGGCCCATCTGAGCTCATGTCCCTGAAAGGACAAAGAGAGCTCCCCCTACAAAAAAAAAAGAGGAAGAGGAATCCTTAGTTATATATTTATTTTATAGTTATATATACAAATATATATGCACACACACATATTATATAATACAAATGACTGTATGTAATAAAATTAAACATTTATTGAATGAATACATTCAATTTATTTTGAATTCATGTAAAATGTATTTATATGTATATATAAAATGGCACATATTTTATGTTTAATCATATACACATAAGCACATATAAATTTATGTATTTATAATATAAAACCTGGACATCAAAGTCATGGTGAATAGAAAAGAAATCCTTAAATTTTAACCTATTGGATTCAGGCCAAATTAATTAAAACTCTGCAGATGTTGAGTGCTTGATTCATGTTAGAATCTGATTACTTCTATGGTCAGTACTCAGCTCAAGAGGCAAGGTAGGACAAGCCCCCAGAGGAATCCACTATCCTGATGTCTGACAGCCTCAATTAATTCTACATGTTTATATATATATATATATAAATGGAATTGTACTATATACATAGTAGTTTTTCTCTATGGACCCTGGGCAATTCTGTGATGGGCAAAAGATTTGCAGCATGCATTTCTGTGTCCGGCTTCTTTTGCAAAACTGTATTACAAGTAGTTATGGAAAATTCATTGTCGTTGCTGTAGAGTGTTCTTGGCATGAGCACACCACAACACTACAACCTAGCTGTCCATCCTGCTTTAACGCTTACTTTACGATTCTCACAAATGCTACGTGAGGATGTAGGCAGAATTCTAGGTTCTGACAAGGAAAGTTAGAGTCTTCCTGGAAGAGTTGGACACAGCTGATCATAACTTAGATAAAGATAATGGTGTGTGAGCAGTTGTCCGGCGGTTTGGGGAAGGTGAAGTGGAGGGGAGGGAAAAGTAGATTGAGTGGTCATGGCCAATGCCTCCAGAGAGAGAGAGAGTATTTGTACTAACACCCAAATAAAGACCAGGGATCAAGCAAAATTAAGTGGAATGGAAGATCCATCCAGAACAGAGTGGGATAAAAACAAGCAGCCCAACCTGAGAGGAAATCTAAGCTGCTTGAGGAGCAGCAAGAGACAGAGTGACAGGAACCTGATGCAGAGGGATGATGGGGCATGGGGACTCCAGGTGGCCATCAGGGGCCAGAAGGAAGATGCCCACAGGCCATGGTGAGGGCGAGGCTGTCACTGTGGCTCTGGAGCAGGGGGGTCCCATAGTCGTGTGAACTGCAGAGAGCTCTCATTTCCTGTGCTCTTTGCCATCTGCACGCCTGGCTGTCCGTAGGCAATGAAATAGGTGGGAATATAAGAGAATAAACAGACTTTATTGGGTAATGGAAATGGGAATTTACAGTAATCCATTTTGAGAATTCTCATTTCTACTTTAGCAGAGCCACGAAACACAGATTACATTCGCCCCGAGAGGAGCTGGAAAAGCCCAGCTCCTGCCTCCATCCCCAGTGGTCTCTGTCCCCTAGTTGGCTACTTTGTAGGTCAGAGCAGGTTCTAAATGGAAAATCACCATGATGGCTCTTCTAACTCTGCTGAGCACAAAGTGAATTAGATGAGACTTCTGAACATGCTTTTGATTTTTTAGGGAAAAGATTCATAAGTAATTGGTTCAGGCAGAAACCATTCTCGTCCTGCTGTGCCTTTAAAAATGAATTATACAGACAAGTTGTGTAAGAAACAATAATGACCCTGTGGAGGTTGCCTCTTGCTGAATGAACCCTGAGCATTCACCTCTCAGTCTGTGAATCCTGTAAGAACCCGGGGCTTCTCATTTATTTCCAGTGTCACCTCTTGTCTTATGGACCCACTCCATTGACTTTCCTCACTTATTCTTAATGTGTCACATATTAATGCTTATTTAGGAGTGACTGTTTGCTGAGATGCCGATTTTTAAATCCGTGAAGAGGTAATGTGTGGAAAAGGAGAGGCTTTCCCTTCAGGTGAGTTGAAGAAGCTGGCTCCCACCAGTGATGTTAATGGTAGCTATCTCTTTCTTG
>NW_026006241.1:0-5169 GCF_001458135.2 Marmota marmota marmota
TCATTCAGTGATAAAAAGAATGGAATTATGGCATTTGCTGTTAAATGGATGGATATGGAGATATCATGCTAAGTGAAATAAGCCAATCCCCAAAAAATAAAGGCTGAAGGTTCTCTTTGATATGTGGATGCTAACACACAATAAGGTGGTGTTGGGGGGGGGCAGAAGTTCACTGAATTACATAAAAAGAAATGAAGAAAAGAATTGGGGTAAAAGAAATACAAAAAGGACTACTGAGTTACACAATGCCCTACAAGTAGCCCTTCAGGTAATGCACCCAGTGGACTGGTTCTATAAGGCTGTTTTTGTAGCATCTATAGAAGAAATAGAAGGCATAATCCTACAATGTAACTTGAGAAGAGCAATTCTCCAGAGTTCTGAACAATATCTTCCTTCCACACTATTTTCTGACAGTCTTCCTTGATGTAGGGTTAAAACTCAAGAGAAACTGTGCTACAACCTGCCCTTAGCCTAACTGTGAAAAATTCCTCTGCAAAAAAGAATGGGATGCTATCATTAGGGCCCCATGCTTCCAGCAGCCACTGGGGTTATGAAATAGGCACAAACCATCTGAGAAATGATCCATTCTCTAAAAATAGCTAAAACGTAGAATGTTATTTTTAATCACAAATAAATTATAAGTATTTGAAGTGAGAGATATGCTAATTAGCCTGATTTAATCATTCCACAATATACACCTGTATCAAAACACCACATTATATTAGTATGTTAATAAACAATTTAATCTAAAAAAAGAAAAATCTGTTCTAGGGCTACTCAGTTGGGAAAATAGCAGTTGGATCCCTTCCTCACTCTTCATACTAAAATAAATCCCAAAAACCTTTCTTATCCTGAAATGTGGCAGACATTTTCCTTCTCTTTACTAACCTCCCTATTCAGAATGATACATCACAAAGGAAACATTAAGAAATAAGCATTACAAATTACCCTTGGACCAGTTTTCTAACTAGACTTGTCAATGTAACTAAAGAAAATTAAAGTTGGTTAGCTTCATCATCTATTCTAGGTCATTCACTGCCAATTCACTTACTTATATACCAAACTTCTTTTTATTGGTTCAACACTGAAAGCTATAGGATAACATTAAACAACCAAAAACAGATAAAAGAAATGCTTAAAGCTGAGATATACTACCCAGAAACAATCATTAGCTTTTCAAAAATTTAAAATATTTTTGAGGATTTAACAGATAAAAAATATATATTTTACAGATTCTATAATTATAAAAGACCACAGAGATAATAACCTACTTATTACTTTTGAATACATGTTATAGTCCTAAGACAGAGAAGCAATCTTTCAAAATCAAACTATAATATGTGTGGTTAGTGAGTTTCTGTCTTATAATATACCAGTGGCAAGGTTTTCCTGAAACTTGATAAATAACTAGGAGACTTAGGATGGAACTACTAGATATTTGACATTTTCTTTTATTTTTACTTCATTTTTTATAGGAAAACTGCATAAATATTAAGAACTCTGTGTATTGTATAACAGTACCATCATAAAAGATATATAATTACTCAGAATAAAAAAGTAACAAGCTTTTATTAAGTTAGCACCATAAACACTGTAAGCAACATTCTTGAACTTATTTAAAATAAACTATCTAATTACTTTTCTACTTTTCTTAAAGTCCATAAGAGTATGAAACAATCATATGATAAAAAACTAAATGTTCATGTTAAATGAAACAAAATAAAAAACAAACCATTAATAAGTCATTACCTCCAATCCTCCAATATTATGAAGTAAAATATTTTCCTACAAAGGTATACTCACAGAATAAGCAATATTTCTTTTTTTATTTTTTAAAGAAATAAAAATAATTAAGTTTCTTGAATAACTTTAAAGTATATTCTAAGAAACATGTCAACTTTGGTGACTAGCACAATACATAATTTGCATTCACTAAACAGCATTTTTTGTGATCTGATTTCTTTTTTAAATTATGTTTTACATATGACAGCAGAATGCATTGCAATTTATATTACACACATAGAGCACAATCTCTGGATGTATACAAAGTATATTCACACCAATTCGTGTCTTCATACATGTACTTTGGATAATGGTGTCCATTACATTCCACCATCCTTTCTATCCCCCTGCCCACTCCCTTCCCCTCCCACCCCTCTACTCTATCTAGAGTTCATCCATTCCTCCCATGCTCCCTCTCCCTACCCCACTATGAATCAGCCTCATGAAATCAGAGAAAACATTCAGCGTTTGTTTTTTTTAGGATTGGCTAATTTCACTTAGTATTATCTTCTCCAATGCCATCCATTTACCTGCAAATGCCATGGTTTTATTTTTTTAATTGCTGAGTAATATTCCATTGTGTATATATGTCACGTTTTTTTATCCATTCATCTACTGAAGGACATCTAGTTTGGCTCCACAGCTTAGCTATTGTGAATTGTGCTGCTACAAACATGATGTGGCTTTGTCCCTGTAGTATGCTGTTTTTTAAATCCTTTGGGTATAGGCCGAGGAGAGGGATAGCTGGGTCAAACGGTGGTTCCATTCCCAATTTTCCAAGAAATCTCCATATTGCTTTCCATATTGGCTGCACCAATTTGCAGTCCCACCAACAATGTATGAGTGTACTTTTTCCCCACATCCTTGCCAACACTTATTGTTGTTTATATTCATAATAGCTGCCATTCTGACTAGAGTGAGATGAAATCTTAAGTAGTTTTGATCTATATTTTTCTAATTGCTAGAGATGATGAACATTTTTTCATATATGTTTATTGGTTGTATATCCTCTTCTGAGAAGTGTATGTTCAGGTCCTTGGCCCATTTATTAAGTTATTTGTTCTTTTGGTGTTTAGCTTTTTGAGTTCTTTATATATCATAGAGATTAGTGCTCTATCTGATGTGTGAGGGATAAAAATTTGTTCCCAAGATGGAGGCTGTCAATTCACTTCACTGATTGTTTCTTTTGCTGAAAAGAAACATTTTAGTTTGAATCCATCCTATTCATTTATTCTTTATTTTAATTCTTGCACTATAGGAATCTTATTAAGGAAGTTGGGGCCTAATGCAACATGATGAAGATTAGGGCCTACTTTTTCTTCTATTAGATGCAGGGTCCCTGATTTAATTCCTAAGTCTTTGATCTACTTTGAGTTGAGTTTTGTGCATGGTGAGAAATAAGGGTTTAATTTCATTTTGTTTCACATGGATTTCAGTGTTCCCAGCACCATTTGTTGAAGAGGCTATCTTTTCTCCAGTACATGTTTTTGGCACCTTTGTCTAATATGAGATAACTGTAATTTTGTGGGTTAGTATCCTTGGTCTCTATTCTGTACCATTGGTCTACCAGTCTGTTTGGTTCAAATACCATTATGTTTTTGTTACTATTCTTCTGTACTATAATTTAACGTCTGGTATAGTGATACAACCTGCTTCACCCTTTCTGGTAAGGATTGCTTTTGCTAATCTGGGTCTCTTATTTTTCCAAACAAATTTCATTATTGCTTTTTCTATTTCTATGAGGAAAGCCATTGGGACTTTTATTTGATCACTAGACAGCTTTTTTATACATCAAAAATAGTAAGTAGTTCTTTCTCCCCCCTCCAAGCCAAAGAACAACAAAGGGTTAAAAATAACTTATACACAGGACTTTATTTCTTTATTGAAAGTATTTTAATATATAAGTAGCTATTATATCTTGCAAAACTAAAATTAGTCAATAACTAACACTGAGAATTTGGGGATGGTTTCAGATAATTTGCAACTTACTTATTAATAAAAATAATGAGATATTCTTCAAAATAGAACTCCCACCATTTCTTAATGGCATGTCTTCAAGGCAGGAAACAGTTGTTCTTGCAAGTAATATCTACATTTCATCATGGAATATTAAAAGTGGTAGATTTTCACTCATTATTTACAAATAGATAATCGACCTGTTCTAAATGATTCAAGTTTCTTAGATATAAAATTTTACACAGTTTCCATTCCAAAATTTTAGATAACTCTCAATTAAAATAAGGTTTAAAACTTTCACATTAGTTTTTACTTATTGAATTACATAAAATTGGAAATGTAAAAAGAAAAAAAGTAGAGAATGCAAAATGTTTGGATTAATAAAGAACTGAAAATCATGACTGGTATCAGAAGTAATTCATATTTATGCAGTTACTTAAAAAAATTAAAGTCAAGACTCACCCCTGAGATACAAAAGAATATTCTTACTGTCTTTTATTATGATTCTGAAATTTGTTCTATTAAAAACAGATCCTAATGCCTGACAAATATGTTAATGAGGCACTTACTAAACTAAATTTATGCCTCAGAATACTTAGATATTTCATCATTAAGACTTTGGGTTTTTCAACTGGTTTTTAAAAACTCTATCTACACTAGACTGGGGATGGAGTTAAGTGGCAGAACACTTGCCTAGTTGTGTGTGAGAACCTGGGTTCAATCCCCAGCATGGCAAAAAAAAAAAAATTAATCCCTAAAAACTATATTTACACTTAAGCACCTTGGTGAACAATAAACTTTCAAAAAAATCATCCATAACTGATTTATGAAAGAGGTATATAATACTGTAATGAGCAAGATAATGGTTTTATCCTGGATGAACTTAAGTTATAATGGAAGAGGCTGAGACTTTCACAAAATCTATAAGTTAAAATGTATTTTTCTGTACTGATAGAAAGATACACTACAAATCATTTTTCTCATGTCTTAGTTTTTTATTCCACACTTTCACAAGCAATTTATATTTCTTTTCTTTATAATTCTTAAAAACAAAAAAGAATACTCAGTAAGAGATGAAGGGGTTAAAGATGTAAGCTACAAAACAATGCAATATATTCCAGAGCAAAGTATAGTCAATACAGAAATATGACAACTTTAGTGACAAAATATGTAACATAAAGAGACTTAGACTGGAGGACAAGCTGGTTTCTAATCTGCTATGTATGAAAGTACAGGTCACTTGATTAAAAAAACATTAAAATTAACTTTATAACAACAAATAATAAAATGTCAAATTGATAAATATTTTAATTCCCAGTTTTTAGTTTGAAATATATTAAAATGTTGGGGTTCTATGTTTATTTTGCCATCCTTATTGTTTTACCTACTAGGTTCCCAAAACTTTACAGAATTTTGCTTCCTGGTCTCAAC
>NW_026006242.1:0-5168 GCF_001458135.2 Marmota marmota marmota
AATGAGCATCACCACAGAGAAGCCAATCAGCTGGCAGCTGGAAGTTTGCTGGGGCTGTGGTGAGCCAATCAGCAGGAAGTTTGCTGGGGCTGCTTCGGCTGTGGCTCTCAACATTTGCTGATAATATGATTCTATACCTGGAAGACCTTAAAGGTTCCACCAGAAAACTTCTAGAAGTAGTAAATGAATTCAGCAAATTAGCAGGATATAACATCAACACCCATAAATCAAAGACATTTCTGTATATCAGTGACAAATCCTCAGAAAGGGAAACAAGAAAAACTACCCCATTTACAGTAACCTCAAAAAAATTAATAAAATAATTGGGAATCAACTTAACAAAAGAGGTGAAAATTCTATATGATAAAAATTCCAGAAGCCTAAAGAAAGAAAACAAAGAAGATCTTAGAAGATGGAAAGATCTACCTTGGTTTTGGATGGGCAGAATTAATATTATCAAAATGACCATACTTCCAAAAGCACTATACAGATTTAATGCAATTCCAATCAAAATTCCAAAGACATTCCTCATAGAAATAGAAAAAGAAATTATGAAATTCTTCTGGAAAAATAAGAGACCCAGAATAGCTAAAGCAATCTTTAGCAGGAAAAGTGAAGTCTGCCATCGCTATACTAGACCTTAAACTATACTACAGAACAATAGTAACAAAATCAGCATTGTATTAGCACAAAACAGACTGATAGACCCATGGTATAGAATAGAGGACACAGAGACTAACCCACAAAACTACAATTATTTTATATTAGACAAAGGTGCCAAGAACATGCATTGGAGAGAAGATAACCTCTTCAACAAATGGTTCTGGGAAATCTGGAAATCCATATGCAACAAAATGAAATTAAACTCCTATCTCTCACCATGCACAAAACTCAACTCAAAATGGATCACGGACTTAGGAATAAAACCAGAGACCCTGCATCTAATAGAAGAAAAAGTAGGTTCTAATCTTCATCATGTGGGATTAGGCCCCAACTTCCTTAATAAGACTCCTGTGGCATAAGAATTAAAATCAAGAATCAATAAATGGGATGGAGTCAAACTAAAAAGTTTCTTCTCAGCAAAATAAACAATCTGGGAGGTGAATAGAGAGCCTACATCTTGGGAGCAAATCTTTACCCCTCACACATCAAATAGAGCACTAACCACTAGGGTATATAAACAACTCAAAAAGCTAGACCCCAAAAAAACAACAACAACAACAACAAACAAATAACCCAATCAATAAATGGGCCAAGGACCTGGAGAGACACTTCTTAGAAGATAATGTATAATCAGTCAACAAACACATGAAAAAATGTTCATCATCACTAGCAATTAGAGAAATGCAAATCAAAACCACTCTAAGATTTCATCTCACTCCAGTCAGAATGGCAACTATTATGCATATAAACAACAATAAGTGTTGTCGAGGATGTGGGGAAAAAGGTCAGACATTGCTGGTGAGACTGCAAATTGGTGCAGCCAATATGGAAAGCAGTATGGAGATTTCTTGGAAAATTGGGAATAAAATCACCATTTGTCCCAGCTATCCCCCTCCTCAGTTTATATCCAAAGGACTTAAAAACAGCATACTACAGGGACATCAATGTTTATAGCAGCACAATTCACAATAGCTAAATTGTGGAACCAACCTAGATGCCCTTCAATAGATGAATGGATAAAAAATAAGTGTGGCATATGTATCACAATGGAATATTATTGAGCAATAAAAGAGAATAAAATCATGGCATTTGCATGTAAATGGATGGTGTTGAAGAAGATAATGCTAAGTGAAGTTAGCCAATCCCCCCCCCAAAAAAAAAAACAAATACTGAATGTTTTCTTTGATATAAGGACACTGATTCATAGTGTGATAGGGAGCAGAAGCATGCGAGGAATAGAATAACTCTAGATAAGGCAAAGGGGTTGGAGGGGAAAGGAGGGGGCGTGGGGTTATTAATGATGATGGAATGTGATTAACATTATTATCTAAAGTACAGGTATGAAGACACGGATTGGTGTGAATATACTGTGTGTACAACCAAAGATATGAAAAATTGTGCTCTATATGTGTAATAAGAATTATAGTGCATTCCGCTGTCATATATAAATAAGGAAAATAACCAACATGAACATAGAGAATGCATTATTTAAGAATCTTTATGGTGAAATAATACAGAAAATTTTCCTCACATTAGAAATGAGATGGGTATCCACACAGAGAAAGCAAATTGAGCCCCAAATAGACAAGATTAAAAAAAAAAACCTTTCCAAGACAGTTTATGATCAAAATGCTTACAACAGAAAATAGGGAAAAAAGAATAAAAGCAGTAAGAGAAAAATGTCCGATCATATTTAGAAGTAAACTTGTAAGGCTCATTTCAAATTTCTGTACTCAGACCCTGAAATCAATGAGGGCTCAGAATAAAATATTCCAGTCTTGAAAGAAAACAATTACCAGTCAAGATTGATTATGCCAAGCATAGGTATCTTTCATAATCAAAAGATAAATAAAACCTTAACATGGTAAGTATAAACTAAAAAAAAAATAATCATAACAACTAAGCCAGATCTACAACAGATACAGTACATAGAGTAGAAATAAAAAAACAACAACAAAGCTCATGAATGGATATAGTTCTATAGAAGAGCAACTAATTAAAAGAAAATTAAAAGTACCTAAAATACAGCAAACAGACCAAAAGTGCAAGAAATAAAAAAACATGTATCCATAATAACATTGAATGTAAATAGTTTCATCTCCCCCCATTAAAAGACATAGATTGGCAGAATGGATTAAAATAATATATTGTTTGAAAGAGACACATCTCAAAAGCAAAGGCATTCACAGGCTTTATGTAAAAGGATGGGAAAAAAGGTAAGCTGTTAGCAACTTTACCGCTGAATGAAAAATATTTCCCAGAGTGAGAAAAACTGACATATGAAATATAAATTGGTGATGAAATGATACATGAGAATGAATATATATGACTCTATATGATTATTTTAAAGCTAAAAATAGGACTTGTAAGTCCTCACAATTTTAAATATTTATAATATTTTCCTTTGAACACTGGCTTTATTAGCTATAGATACACATTACTTCTAGTAAATAACAGCAAAAAAGCTTCAATTGAAAAATAATAGATTAGACTTTCCTGAGTTTGCATATAGATTTAGACATCCCACTGATTCTTTCTAACTATGGAGATATAATGAGCGAGGGTTCATTCAAAAATAATAAAAATATAAAAAGGATTGGTTTCTAGAAAACAAATCTGCCAAGTCCTGCACACCCATTTATTCAGATTCCTGTACTGTAGGGCAAGGGGATTGAGAAAAGAAAACAGAGAAGTAGAGAAAAAGCTGGGACCCACTGGATCAGCCAACCTCTGAAGAAGGAAGACTGACCACAGGCAAACTCAGCATATTTATTATACAGGTTTAAACATCAAAATGATTTATTGTGAGAAAGTTTCTTTAAGATAAACAGAACCAAGTTTGTAGTACAAGTAGCCCAATTAGAGCTATAAGTTTGCGCCCATAATTCTCTTCCTCCAGGGAACCTGTGTTTGGCACAGGATTCCCCTTTGAACAGGGCATCACCATAGCAACTGGACAATCTTCATCAGTGCCTTAGCACTGAGAAATTCCCAAGAGAGGTATTGCCTCTGTCTTTGGGCAATTCAAAGACCAAAATTCATTCACTGCTCCCAACACAAATCGGGTACTCTAATTATTTAATGTGTTGCGATATATGAATGAAATGACATTGAGAGACACTTTCCACTCATAATTTTCTGCATTGGATACTATTCACACTTTTTTTGGAACAGAGAGATGTCTACATCTTTCTTTGTGCCAGGTCTGGAATGTGGTTACAACTGACAATGGGTTGATAAGCTCAATGACTTTTTAAGTTTCAACCATGTGACCTTTCACTCAAGAATGAAATTAGGTACAACCTGGGCTGCACACCAAAACACAAAAAAGTCTTCGATAAAATGAAAGTAAATTATACATATTGTCTTCAATCACTGAGGCATTTTTAACTGACCTAGGCTCTCACCAGATTCCTAGTAGACTTCCACAGCACAATGCTCATTTTACAGATATCAACAACCTTGATGAGAAGTGTCTGTACCTTTAAATAAAACCAACCAATATTTCTTAAGGACCAATATTGCACACAGTGCTGTCCTCTAGGCCTTAGAGATTCAAGAGTTCAATTGGTCATTGTGTCCAGAGAGACAAGAAGTAGAGAAAAAGCCAGGACCCAATTGTAATGGTAGCACAAAACTGGCACAAAAATGCTTCATAATTCCTACAACTAGGTGAAGATTAGAGCCACAAAGCATAAACTATGAAAATGAGATTGGAGGGTTTAATTAGGAAAGTACAAAAGTAAATGAGCTTACATCCTTAAAATTTTCTTTAAATGGTCTCAGGGCAAAATAGTGAAGGTTTATATGAGAAAAACATTTAATTCTTCAGTGGTTTCTTTAATGAGTAATTCTGAAATAAACCTCTCCTGGATCTGTAGGTTAAGAAAATATGTCATACATCACTCAAAATAGAAATTAATATACTGAAGTTGAAAGTTACTATTCATTCACTGAGACAGAACAAATGGAAATGTCATTTCATGAAAATAACATTAGAAATTGCAACAGGATTAGTTTTTGAATATAAATGGACATATACAACTTAAAATGTGATAGGTGCTTACCTAAGGTTTTAATAAAATAAATAAGTTGTAGTTAGTTTAAGCATTAGCCTAGATAAAATCTCAAAGAAAATAATGAGATAATAGCACAATTCCATTCTCCTCTATATGAACATCCAGTTTTCCCATACTATTTATTGAAAAGACTATACTATCCCTTTGTGTATTCTTGGCATTTTTTGTTGAAACTCAATTCAACATATATCTGTGGGTTCATATTTGGACTCTCCATTCTGTCCCATGTGCTGTTGTGTCTATTTTCTTTTATCAGTACCATGATTTTATATGTTCAAAGTATAGTTTTAATCAGGTAGAGAAATGTTTCCAGTTTCTTTTGGTAACTCTGTAGCTCTTTTTGAACCACCTTGGTTATATTGGACTTTTGGTTTTCTTTCTTAATAATTCTATGAGAATTTCAGAATAGTTTAATATATTTTAATG
>NW_026006243.1:0-5162 GCF_001458135.2 Marmota marmota marmota
TATATATATATATATATATATAGAGAGAGAGAGAGAGAGAGAGAGAGAGAGAGAGAAAGAGAGAGAGAGAGAGAGAGAGATTGATTCAAGTTGACCTAGAGTTTGATGATGATGTCAAAGAGCATAATATGAAGCTGAAATGGCTAAAAGGGACTCAGTCTTCTATCTCACTTATTGTGTCCTAGACAGACCCTGCCCTTATTTTATGTTTAATCTAGCAGGGGACAGAGTCTTTTAAAGTACTTTATTTGTAGACAGTGAACAAGTGTGAAGTATATCAAGAAGTCCAATTGGAAAAAAATGGGTGATCAAGATAATTATAATTGTTGAAATCACATATTTTCAAAGTTTATTAATATAAAGAGATTGTGGATTAAGCAGTAGGGTTCTGCATATCATGAAGACAGCATCATAATTTTTCAAAGGACCTAGTGTGAGAGGGAAGAGCACACCTAGAAACAATGAGACAATAACCAACTAAAATTCAACTGGTTGAATAATCCTTAGCTTAAATACTCTATCCTATAGATAGTTATTATTGCTTAGTGTTTGAAACATTAGGTGACTCTATAATTTACTGGTTAATTTTATTTTCTGGCTATGTGTATGTAAGTATACACACACACACACACACACACACACACACACACACACATATATATATATAAAACACACCTATGTATACACATACTATGTACACACATGTACACACACATTATATTCTCAACAAATAGATAATGTGTGAAGAATTTAATATGTGACTTTTGGTTGCTTTACCTTTCCTCTCTTTTGTTAATATGTGAACAATATTAAAATCAACTGCTGAAATTTTGTAATTGTAAAGCTATTTTGAATTTACCAAATCTAAGTCTTTTAATTTCTTAGCAAGTTACTTTTAAGGGAAATAAATACGATTCTTACATTTAGATGAATTGGCATATTTGAATTTTTCAATTCAGGAAAGTGAAAATGACACCATGAATAACTTATATTCTGCATATCTAAAAACTTATGAAACTTTGTGATGACAATGGAAAAGAAAATGTAGCACTAAAAATTCATTTCATTTAGTTGAAGTAATTTTTTTTGAAATTGCAAAAATGTAAGATCATATCCTAAGAAGAAAGGGAACAAATTAAATGGCTTTAGTGTTGTATAAATGCCTTTTATTTGTTTCTAAAGAGAAGCGTAAAGAAGATATAATATTAGTGTTGTGACTATTACAAACTAGAGATTTTTATTTTCAAAATAGAAAAAGTTATTCTGCCCTTTTAAATAGAGTAGTGCTTTTCTTTTTCTATACAAATTCTGATTAGCACTGAAAATATTTAATTAATACATTACATAGCATGAGCTAAATGAGTGGAACATCTCCCCTAAAGTGCAAGTGCAGTAGGAGGTAATTAGAGCTCACCATGATATTCATTGCTAATGATCCTCAACTGAGATTTGAGGTTGATAGGCATTATTTCAAGTTTTCCAATGATGGCTTAGGTATGCAGCTTTATGAATTATTCTTTAAACAAAACAGCTTTATCTGAAAATAGCAAATATATATTTCTTTCTGGCTTCAGTAAGACATAAAGTCATCAAACCCAATTCCTAGATAGGTAAAGTATAGGAAAGCTGCATTCCAATTCACACTGTAGCTCAGGACCAAAGCAGTGGGTGTACTGCTTCTCAGTAAGATGGGTGAAAGAGGGAATTCACTAAAGTTTAATATTCGACATTCAAAGTGGCTTAAGAACTCAGAAATCTGGGTACAGTAAAAGAAGTAGAATTAATATATTGGAGCCTATCCAGCTGCTATTCTGGCACTGATTCACCACAAATGGAGGGAGAACACATTTGGTATGGAAATATCTTAGAGCAAATAAGCTGCCTGAACTTAGCTGATCCAAGGCTGCACTGGGCACTGATACTTCAAAATCTACTCTGTACACAGAGAGCTGAAGCAGAGCCATCATTGGGTGAAGGTGCTGCAGCTATGAAAGCCAGAAGATTAGAGCAAACACAGATACAATATCCTGGCAGGTGCCTACTGGGTGACTTAGAGAGCGCCTGGTAGAATGAGTGAAACAGGTGCAGAGTAGACTTCACTGAGGGGTATTCAAGTCAAGGACCAAGGGGAGGCCGACTCCTTTGTCCTTTGAGACTGGAAGCTCATGTGACCAGCCAAAGTAGGTCAGTAGTCTGCACAGATGGAGAATATACTTGGGGATGAAGCCCAGGAAATTTTTGCTAATGGAAAGCAGTTATTGGACAACTGACCCCCTGCTCCATGACTGGAATTCTTTGGAGGCTCATGAAAATGAGACTGGCATCAGAGATCAGTTACTGTAAAACCTTAGAACCATCTAATCTCTCCCAAGCAGACACCACTCAACAAAGTTCCAAGTCCTTGTTAGACCTAAGTCCAACCTGCTGAAACTGGCTTCACAGAACTCAGCAGAAGCTTTACCCTGGGAGTGCATTGAACTGGTTTTAGAAAAAAAAACTCCAACTCCAATACTTTCTAATCCATTCTGCTTCACACTAGTAAGAAGAAAAGCTGAGTTTTATGTCAAATAGCTTCAGTGTTGGACCAGTCCAACTGGAAGCTCATTCAGTAACACGAAACAGGAAGGGGTTAACAACTCCCAACTCTTGCTCTAACAGTAGATAACTCAAGAAGAATTGGACAGGCACACATAGAAAGTGACCACTCAGTATTATGCTGTTTTTAAGTCTTTTGGGTGTAGACCAAGGAGAGGGATAGGTGGGTCAAATGGTGGTTCCATTCCTAATTTTCCAAGAAATCTCCATGCTGCTTTCCATATTGGCTGCAGCAATTTGCAGTTCCACCAGCAGTGTATGAGCATGCCTTTTCCCCCACATCCTCTACAACACTTATTGTTGTTTGCATAATAGCTGCCATTCTGACTGGAGTGAGATGAAATCTTACAGTGGTATTGATTTGCATTTCTCTAATTTTTAGTGATGATTAACATTTTTTTACATATCTGTTTGATTGATTGTATATCATCTTCTGATAAGTGTCTGTTCAGGTCCTTGGCCCATTTAGTGATAGGGCCATATCAATGTTTTTATAGCCACACAATTCACAATAGCTAAGCAGTAGAACCAACTTAAATGCACTTCAATAGATGGATGGATTAAAAAAAAATATGGCATATATACACAATGGAATATTACTCAGCAATAAAAAAAGAATAAAATCATGGCATTTGTAGGTAAATTGATAGAGTTAGAGAAGATAATGTTAAGTGAAACCAAATGCTGATTGTTTTCTTTGATATAAGGAGGCTGATTCATAGTGGGATAGGAAGAGGGAGCATGGTAGGAATAGACAAACTCTAGATAGGGCAGAGGGGTTGGAGGGAAAGGAGGGGGTATGGGGTTATAAATGATGGTGAAATGTGATGATCATTATTATCCAAAGTACGGGTATGAAGACATAAATTGGTGTGAACATACTTTGTATACAGCCAGAGATATGAAAAATTGTGCTCTATATGTGTAATAAGAATTGTAACGCATTCTGCTGTCATACATAAATTTTAAAAAGCAAAGAAAAGAAAGTGACCACCCAATCTGGTCAACTATTTTGACCACATCATTGAATACAGTTCCTTTACTTTTCATAAGGAATTCTATTCTTTTCACTTAACTAACTATATTTTTACTATTTTTCAGAACTAATTGACTTATATTACTCCTGCTCTCACCATTAATGCCGATGCAAATATTAATGTTGTGGATGAAATAGTTGACACCTGCTCTTCACTTCAAAGGTAGATGTAGTTCATGGTTATTGTTTTTACTTTTGATAATCAATAAACCCATTCCTGATTTTTAGTGGTAATTAATTTTGAAGAAACTGAGTATTTACTTTAATGCTGTGTGTTGTTTGCAATGGTTTTTACTATTATTTATTTCACCCTCTTCTAAGAAGTGATGGGAAACTCTGGGGACACTAAGTTTATAGGTTAGAGACAGCTGCTGAACTGAACCCAAACAACAGGCAGCATGCCTTGCCCCTCATACAAATTAATGACACTTCATCTTCAGTTACACTTTAATACAAAGAATAGAAGAGACAAAAACAAAACTATCAGACCATGTAATTCCCAGCCCATTCAACTTGGGGTAATGATTAATATACTAGACAATATATAGACACCTATATCAAATTCCTGATCTAGTTCACAGGTACTGCTGTTAAATGCTGACCCCACCATTTCTAAATAGGTGCCAAATAGTATTATAAATGTCAAAGTAGACAATGACATTTAAGAGGGGCCACAAATAAATTGGAACACTTCAATATCAAGAGTAGAGATCCTGCTGCCAAGAAATATGTATCAACCAAGCAACAGTAAATGCCACTCCATACACAATCCATTCCATTTGAGCCCTGATATTATTCCAACTCAAAGAAGTGAGGAAACAAAAGCCCCAACCCCAAACCAAAGACCCAATGAGGAACAATCAGAGAGGATCTCATGTCCCAACTCATGGCTTCTATTCACATATCAAAAACAGAGAGAAGTTCCAGAAAAAATAAGATAGTTACACACAAAAGGACACGTGTAAAAAAGAAGTAGGGGAATCCACCTCAATTGATGCACAAGTTCAAGACCTCTGAAAACACAAGGAACAGACAAACAAATCTCCTCCCTAAATCCACAATCCCCCAACAAAAAATTCCACTGATAGTGAGGTAGACAAAATCCCAGAGAAGAATAACAAAATCTGATTATTAAAATGTTCAATGAACCAAAAGAAAATCTAAGGAAGAAATTAAGAGGTAAATTACAGGAGATGAAAGACCACTTTCTATGTCTAACACAGAAAATAAACAAAAAAGAATATTAAAAGTTTCAGGAGAAAAACAGGAGGCCACATGTAGAGGCAAACCAATAAGGCTCACTTTTGATTTCTCAGTTCACACCCTAAAATCAAGGTGGGCCTGGAATGAGATATTTCAAGTCCTAAAAGAAAACAACTGCCAGCCAAAGGGTACTAAGCTCAGTTTCATATTCAAGGGGGAAGAAATTAAAGCTTACCTTGAAAAGAATAAACTAAAAGGAAAGAAGGAAAAAAGTAAGAAGGAAGGAAGGAAGGAAGGAAGGAAGGAAGGAAGGAAGGAAGGAAGGGAA
>NW_026006244.1:0-5162 GCF_001458135.2 Marmota marmota marmota
ATAATGATTATCATTATACTATCAGAGGTAGAGTCCTTTTCTAACTAGTTCTATGCCAGAGAAGGTTGTGTTCTATAAAGTCTTTTGTACTAAAAAAAAGTTCATTAGAGTTGTTTTAAAAACTTTTTATAGAGTCTCTATGGTGTTAGTGAAAGGGAACTCTTTTCTAAGGAAAAAAAAAGAGAATTGGGTGGGAGATAAAAATAAAAAAAAAGAAAGAAAGAAAGTTGTAGAGCAATATATAATGTAGATTTTAAAAGACATGCAACTCAACATATATACACGTGTATATGTATTTGCACAGGTCAAGATCAAGAATTAAATTGTTAAACACAGACAACTCCGGTGGGAGAGACTTGGAGGTAGTGAACTGGCTGTCAGGGGGCATGAGAAGTGGAGGATTACAGGGTTGCGGGGAGGGAAGGGGGGGGCTTTCACTTTTTTTCTTTCTAGAGTTCTATATTTGTATCTTCTTTTATCACCAATAACAAGTGTTAAACAGTAACTTTTTTAAAAGTTTGAGCATCGAATAACGAATCAAAAAAGCAAGGCTCAGTATATTAATGGTAGAGCACTTGCCTAGAATGTGCAAGGTCCTATATTCCATCCCCAATAACACACGTACACACACACATACACACACACACTGTATAAATATGCACCAAAAAATGGTTAAACTTTCTAACATTGGGAAGAAAGATAAAGAGGCACTTGCTGGTAAGTTTTCTTCTATAACAGAAGGCTCTTATAGATACTTTGGGAGTATCTTTTTTTTCATAAATTCACAAAAATTATCTTCTCTGGGGTTAATGATAATTATAGATTGTAACTTATTTAATCTATTGGATTTTTAATCAAACTTTAAAAAAAAATAAAACTCAACCTCCTGAGCAATGTAGCACCATAGCAGCCCTCTCCTGTGATGTAATTTATAAAGTTAATTAAATGAAATTGGCTGTTGGGGGTCAAAAATTCTACAGAAAGCTAATGGACAGAGATGCAGGGGGCTCCCCAGCAACTTAGAACACAGGATCAGGACTTGATTTGATGGGCCTGGTCACTGAGAATCAGAAGCTTCAAATAATAGCTTCCTTAAACAAATTCATTTTGTTCCAAATAGATATGTTAGGCCACTCAAGTGGGGACATTCAGAATGCAAAGCAGTCCTCTAAACCAAGTGGCAATCTGGTTGTGTAACAGACGTTTTAGGTGCCAATCTAATGGCCATTTCCCTATCCATTTTTTTTTATTGCTGGCAGCCCCCTCCTCAACTTCTAAGAAGCTGAAAATTCAGATACTCAATTCCTTAGCCTTCTTAAGTAAGGGTATAGTTATGTGGCCCTCTGTTGTTCAATGGGATTGGACAGGAGGAACTTTCCTGGAATAAAGAGATAAATGAATGAGAGAAATGCCTCTCACGCCCTCTCTGCTTTTGAACATTGTAGGTTTTTGCTGCTACAGTGGCCACCTTGCAGCTACAGAGGGACACGTGTCACTGATACACTGAGCATGTCAGAGCCATATGAGGGAAATGACCTGGGCTCATCATCAGATGGGAACCCCTAATTGGAGTCGCCTGCCTGTGCCTTTCTATAGGCTTTTCCTTGGGACATGGAGAGGTCTGTGGTCTGCTGAGAAGCTAAACAGAAAGAGTGGACAAAGAGGAAGAGTAGGTGGCATTCACATTTTTGGCAGAGATAGGAGGATGGCCGCAGTGTTGCAGAAGTGTTAGGCATGCGAATAGGAAAGGTTCTGTGTTATCCTGTGTGATCTGGGAAGGTACTAGAACCATGGTGGTTGGAAATAGAGTGTGAAATCCTTCTTGGGAGACTCACAGATCCTCCCCAGAGACAGCTCTATTTCCCAGATGGAATCTGCATCGGCCAGGGCGATTAGCAGGCAGTAAAATAGAACCCATTCAGCTGTTCCAAGCAGATACACAATCCATCCAATCTGTCTCTCATGTAAATCATTCATTGTGCAGAATTTCTCATTGTTGGGCATCAAGGCCACATATCCTCCAAGGCTCTTCCAAGGACCCTCTACAGAGATTTCTACCTCCAAGGGCCTGAAGAATTCTGTACTGAACTGCTGCTATTCCAGCTGAGGACATTAACTCCTAGGCAATAATAATGAAATAGCTAAAATTTACTTATGAAATAGCTTATTCTATGCCAGGTAATATTTTTAATGCTTTTCTATGTTAATACATATTAATTCCATAAAGAAAATAGGAGGCTGAGGCATTAGGTCAGTCAGCATCTCACATCTTATAGGTAGCAGAGCTGGGCTGTGATCCCTGGCACTGTAGTTTCAACACTGTGTGCCCAACTCTTACATGAAACTTCCTCCCCCTTCCGATTAGTACTGGGAATTGAACCCAGGGGCACTTTAATAGAAAGAGATGGGGATATTGAGCCATATCCCCAGTCCTTTTTATTGTTTATTTTGAGACAGGGCCTCACTAAGTTGCTTAGGGCCTCATTAAGTTGCTGAGGCTGGTTTTGAATTTGTGATTTTCCCAAGCCACTGGGATCACAGGAATACACAACCATGCCGAGTGAATTTTTATTTTTTGAAATAGCGTTTCACTAAGTTGCTGATCCTCGTGCCTGAGTCTCCCAGGTCACTGGGATTACAGGTGTGCACCACTGCACCCACCTTAAACTTTAGAAATTTTCTTCCAAATCTAAGGTGAAGGCAGGAGAAAATAATTAATCTGGAGAACAGATGGGTAGAGGACAGCAGAGGAAGACAGAGAGGCCACAAGTAGAAAAGTGATAAGCAATGCAAGTGATTCTCCTGTGTCACCCAGTCATTCCAAGTCTGATACCCTTGTATTTCCTTCTTTCTGGAAAAAAGCAAAAGCGTCACTCTAATCAAAAGACCTCCCTCAGGCTGGGGATGTGGCTTGGGAGGCTGAGGCAGGGGATCACAAATTCAAGACTAGCCTCAGGAATTTAGCAAGGCTGTAACCAATTTAGCGAGAACCCGTCTCAAAAGAAACATAAAGGGCTGGGGATGTGGCTCAGTGGATAAGTGCTCCTGGGTTCAATCCCTGGTACCAAAACCAAAACAACAAAACAAAATACCAACATTGGGATTTTAATAGGGATTGCATGGAATATGTTACTTGCTTCAGGGAGTGAAATTAATGAATTTTTTATGTAATACAACAACCTTTTTCTAACATCACCTATAAATATTTAGCTCCCCAAAAGCTCTTTGAACTGGTTTTGACATATTACTGGCTCACTCATTGATGACTTGAACAAACTTGACACATTCATTTTGTATTTGTATAAGAGTCATGATTTTACCTTTTTGAAAATGATATTTTAACAATGAGATCACACATTCTGTTAGGGAAGTGATTCTCAACCTCATTATGATAATTGGGGTACTTTACATAATACTGTTCCTTGGGTGGCATCTCTAGATCATTCTGATGTAACTTCTTTGAGGCATAGTATGGCTCCTGGGGGTTTTGTTTGTTTGTTTTTTTTAAGCTCCCCAGGTGATTTTAACTGTACTCAGGGTGGAGAACGACTGTCTTAGGGGAAAGTTCTGGTTAAACCATTTCTAATATAGTCTCGATGATGCTGGGGATCCTCACTGGGAAAAGTGGCAGTAAAGAGTCGAAATATTGGGAGCCCAGTCTTCTGTTGGCTGTGAGTGTCCTTAGGTAAAAGAAATGCTAGGAAAGGAGGTATTATTTTTCTTGTGTATCATTCAACCCTGTGGCTCCTCTCTGTTTAAGAAAACTGAAACTTCATCCTTGTCATATGCCACCAAAAGGGTCATGGTCTCCAAACTAGTGCCTCCCCCCACCAAAAAAAAAAAGCAATGTCAAACTCAGATCTACCATGTGGCAAATACATTATTAAACAAACAAAATGCAATGAGGGATTGCATAGAGTGAGAGTAGGAGCTTTGGGAAGATATATTAGTAACCTCAGCAAGCTGGTGAGGGAGGTCTTTTTTTAAAATATTTATTATTTGGGGGTTGACAACTTTTTTTAAGAGAGAGAGAGAATTTTAACATTTATTTTTTAGTTTTCAGCGGACACAACATCTTTGTTTGTACGGGGTGCTGAGGATCGAACCCGGGCAGCATGCAAGCCAGGCGAGTGCGCTACCGCTTGAGCCACATCCCCAGCCCAAGTGTGTGTTTAATCATTAGGAAATGCAAGTTAAAACTACAAGCACATACCACACTATACACACAGGGATGTCCATAAACCCTCCAAAAAAGAAAGTAAGTGTTGATGGGATTTGGAGAAGGAGGAATCCCCATACACTGCTGGCAGGAATGTGAAATGGTATAGTTGCTATGGAAACAGTTTGGTACTCCCTCCAAAGGTTACACATAGAATCATTGCATGCCCCAGAAATCTCACTCCTAGTTATATTCCCCTCAAAGAATTAAAAAATGGTTATTGAAATACTTTAATGTATCACTGTTCAAAATAGACAAAGGTAGAAACAACCCAAATGTCCAAACACAGAAGAATGGCTAAACACAATGAGATAGAGCCATATGTGGAGCCATGCTGTTCCTTGGGTGGCACCTCTAGATCATTCTGATGTAACTTCTTTGAGGCATAGTATGGCTCCTGGGGGTTTTGTTTGATTCAGTCATAAGAAGGAATCTAGCACTGGTACATCCACAGTCATCACAGAGGAACCTTGAACAGGTGGTGCCCAATGAAAGGTAACAGACGCAAAAGGTTACATTTTGTATGATTTCACTTATGAAACATTATGAAATTTTTTATATTTATATTTTTTGCTTTTAGTTGGACACATTACCTTTATTTATTGATTGGTTTTTATGGTGTGTTGAGGATTGAACCCAGGGACTCGCACAAGCTAGGCGAGTGCTCTACTGCTGAGCCACAAACCCAGCCCAGAATATTATGAAATATTCAACATAAGTCAATCCACAGAGACAGAAATCAGACACATGGCTGCAAAAGGAGTAGGGAGTTGGTGGGACTGGGATTCCTTCGGAGTGTTGAAAACTTTTTGGAACCATAGGGAGATGATGGTTGCACAATATTTCAAATCCCCTAAGTGCCCCTGAATTATACACTTTAAAGTAGTTAATGGAGGGCCAGGGATATAGCTCAGTTGGTAGAGTGCTTGCCTTGCATGCACAA
>NW_026006245.1:0-5160 GCF_001458135.2 Marmota marmota marmota
CTAAAAACATGCAATGGAGGAAGGATAGTATCTTCAACAAATGGTGCTGGGAAAATTGGAAATCCATATGCAACAAAATGAAACTGAATCCCTTTCTCTCGCCATGCACAAAAGTTAACTCAAAATGGATCAAAGAGCTTGATATCAAATCAGAGACTCTGCACCTGATAGAAGAAAAAGTTGGCTCTGATCTACATATTGTTGGGTCGGGCTCCAAATTCCTTAATAGGATGCCCATAGCACAAGAGTTAATAACTATAATCAACAAATGGGATTTACTCAAACTAAAAAGTTTTTACTCAGCAAGAGAAAAAAATAAGAGAGGTAAATAGGGAGCCTATATCCTGGGAACAAATTTTTACTCCTCACACTTCAGATAGAGCCCTAATATCCAGAGTATACAAAGAACTCAAAAAATTAAACAATAAGAAAACAAATAACCCAATCAACAAATGGGCCAAAGACCTGAACAGACACTTCTCAGAGGAGGACATACAATCAATCAACAAGTACATGAAAAAATGCTCACCATCTCTAGCAGTCAGAGAAATGCAAATCAAAACCACCCTAAGATACCATCTCACTCCAGTAAGATTGGCAGCCATTATGAAGTCAAACAACAACAAATGCTGGCGAAGATGTGGGGAAAAGGGTACTCTTGTACATTGCTGATGGGACTGCAAACTGGTGCTGCCAATTTGGAAAGCAATACGGAGATTCCTGGGAAAGCTGGGAATGGAACCACCATTTGACCCAGCTATTGCCCTTCTCGGACTAATCCCTGAAGACCTTAAGAGAGCGTACTACAGGGATACTGCCACACCGATGTTCATAGCAGCACAATTCACAATATCTAGACTGTGGAACCAACCCAGATGCCCTTCAATAGATGAATGGATAAAAAAAATATGGCATTTATACACCATGGAGTATTACGCAGCACTAAAATATGACAAAATCATGGAATTTGCAGGGAAATGGATGGCATTAGAGCAGATTATGCTAAGTGAAGCTACTCAATCCCTAAAAAACAAATGCCAAATGTCTTCTTTGATATAATGAGAGCAACTAAGAACAGAGCAGGGAGGAAGAGCTGGAGGAAAAGATTAACATTAAACAGAGACATGAGGTGGGAGGGAAAGGGAGAGAAAAGAGAAATTGCATGCAAATGGAAGGAGACCCTCATTGTTATACAAAATTACATATAAGAGGTTGTGAGGGGAATGGGAAAAAAAACAAGGAGAGAAATGAAATACAGTAGATGGGGTAGAGAGAGAAGATGGGAGGGGAGGGAAGGGGGGATAGTAGAGGATAGTAAAGGTAGCAGAATACAACAGTCACTAATATGGCATCATGTAAAAATGTGGATGTGTAACCGATGTGATTCTGCAATCTGTATTTGGGGTAAAAATGGGAGTTCATAACCCACTTGAATCTAATGTATGAAATATGATATGTCAAGAGCTTTGTAATGTTTTGAACAACCAATAATAAATTATATTTTAACTCAGTTTAAAAGAAAAAAAATAAAATGTTTATACTGAGTTCCCTGAAATTCAAGTAAATTTCTTAGATTTTAAAATTTCATTCGATTTTAAAATTTCCAGTTTACTTTTTAATTTTATTTCACAAATCTCCTAGAATTAAAATTATTGCCTTATCCAGTTTCCTTTCTAGTATCTTCCTTTTCACTGGAGATAACAATAATAGCAAATAGCAGTTATAAAAATTTTGGTTGCATTAAATGAAGCAGTGTGGTTTTTTTGGAATTTTATTTTACATGCAGTAAATTTGAAAATTTATTTCATGTAGGTGATTTAGTTTTAAAATTAGATTTTGGAAATATCTAATCTGAAAGCTTATTTTTAAAAGCATGTATAAAATAATACAATTCTTAGAACTTTACTCGAATTGAGTCATATCATCCTCACAAGGACCCTGTGATATAGGTGCTGCCATCCACAATTTGCAGGTAAAGAAATCAAGTCAAAATATCTCTTGTTGGATCTTACAGAAAGTTCTAAAGCTTGAGTTTGATTCAGATCTGACTTTGCAGCCACCATGCTAAATCAATGTAATATCTTGTGTTTTCTCTGTATTCACAACAGGGCAATGTGGCTATTTGGCCACCTACAGCTAAATGGGAACATCTGTTTAATGTGTGGTGAAGGATGCTAATGATTTTTAAATATGGCTCTGTTGAAGATATTGGCTATCTTAGGACCATATTAATTTTAAAACAACATTAAGTATAAGACATGTCTTTTTTAATCACATATTTTCAGATAACAGCGAATTGTTTTTGTGTGTATTTATTTATAAGATGGGTTCTATTTCTGTTTTTAGAAGTATTAAAATGTGAGTAAAATGTTTCCTGACATTTTAATAGCTAGGTAAAAATAATGGGTCATATGTATCAATAGAATTTTATGGGTAAAATATTAAAAGATATAACTTGAATATCAGAACAGAATTACTTTACTATTTGGGAGTTAAAATATAGTTACTGTACATTGAACATTAATGAATATTTATAATAATACATTAAATTATATTATATTTATAAATGTAAATAATATTGTCAATTATTACATCAATAAAGTGATATGTGAAAAAGATAATATGAATAATAATAATTGAACAGGAAATTGAAGTACATGAAAAATAAACTTCGACAAGAGAATTTTTCATGAAGTAGTACATCTGAAAAGAAAGACCAGGAATATCCTGTTAGGCTTGAACTAAACACACTTGAAAACTCTGGAAATTATTACCAGAATTGCTTTAGAGGCTTTCAAATACTTCAGTGGAAAACTACTGGATTGTGTTCAAATCAGAATTGAAGAAATTAAAATGTATGTTGCAAATCAGGTAAAAGATATAAAGTATAAGTAGCATTCATAAAGATAGTCTGCCCCTGCTAGTGGGTCTTGAGATTGTTATTAACTGTATAGAAGACCAACTCTACTAGTTCGCACGGAGAATTTGAGTTCAGTGCTAAAAGTATATTAAATTTCTCTACTTGAGGCTGGGCAAGTTGGTGCACACCTGTAATCTCTTTGGATCTGGAAGGTGAGGCAGGAGGATCAGGAATTGCCTCAGCAAAAGTGAAGCACTAAGCAAATCATTGAGACCCTGTCATTAAGTAAAACACAAAACAGGGCTGGGGATGTGGCTCAGTGGTTGAGTGACCCTGAGTTCAAATCCTGGTACAAAAAAATAAAAATCACTACTTGAAAATGGAAAATCAAAACAAACATTATAAATTGTACAAATTTGTTTTAACCTTTGAAGAATGACATCAATACAATTTACAGAACTAGGCTGATTATATATTTTTTACAGAAATATAACATTCTATTATCAAGGTGAAAAGGTAACATTTTATTTTCTATTATGTAAAAAACATGCAGAATTCAAATTATTTAAATTAATTTTTAAAGTAAATTCATTAATTTTAAAAATTAATCCACTTTGAAATTCAATATTAATTTCAAAATTAAAATCTGATTACACTTTAGTTTGAAAATATTTTATAGACATATATTACTGTGCTTTGGAAGTTTAAAAATCTGTGACTTTAATGACTGAATATTAGAGTTCATGGAAAAATATTACTGGTATTTTTGACCAGTCTATGATGCTGAAATTTATTTTACTCTACTAACTTACATATGTACCACTCACTAAAGATAAGAAAAGTTACCCCACTGAAGTAATAACTTTTGCCTTTTGAATTAAATTATTTAATTGTTTACATTTATGAAACTGTATAGTATTTTCAGGAAGTAAAAGTCTTTTATGTTAAGGGGTAACTTTGAGGTTTCTAATATTCTCAGGGCTGGGGGGATATGAACTTTTAATTGTTAATATACTGATTAAAAATAATAAGTGAATAAATATTTCTCCTATGCCCTCAAATCAAATAAAAATTGGACAGCACTAGGTAATTTCAAAAGCAACTTCAGGGACTTCCTAGAATAACCTCAATGAGAAGCAGGACAAAAAGCACCTTTTTCTAAATTATTTGAATATTTTTAGATTTATAAGAATTTGGCCCAGGGATGTCTGAAAAAGAGCTCTGTTTCCCAGCCCTCCATTATTTCTTCCTTAAAATACTTTTTCAGACCTTGTCCTTGTCCAGGTTGCTATAATAAAACAGCATATAATGAAAAGCTCAAAAAACCGTTTACTTATTTTTTACAGTTCTAAATTCAGAAAAGCCCAAGAGCACAGTGCTGTGAGATCCAAAGTCTGCTTAGGCCCCTTTTCATGGTTTGCAGAAGAAGTACATTTTGTGTCTTCACATAGTGAAAATTAGAGAAAGAGAAAAAGAAAGACATGAAAAATATAAAAGGCTCTTGTAAGTAAAAAAGTATAACTATATTAAAGGATGAGGAACTTAGTGTTAAGGTTTCAGTTATTCAGAAATTAAACATATTTACATAAATCTTAATTAAAACCGAATTACACTTTTCTTTCTTAAAAACTAGTAGCTCGCTTTATTACATTTCAATGATGTATCACTGTGCTAGGTATTTTAAATATTTTTGCTTTGTTGAATATTGACTACTAATAATTATCTGTATCATATGCATTGATGGTTAGTGACGCTATTGTATAAGTACAAAATGTGTAATGAATGAATCAAGTTAATTAATATATTCATCATCTCAAATAATTACCATAGATTTCCTCTGTCTGACTGAAAATCTGTACTACCTGACCAATGTCTCTTCATTTGCCTACAATTTTTTCCTGCCTATAGTTAAAAACAATCTCTGAGTTTGCAAGTTTAATTCTTTGAGATTTCAGATGTAGATTTCATGTGTGAAAAAATGCTCAATTTCACTTTTCATCCCCAGCTTACCTTATTTAATATAATGTCCTTAAGTTTCATTTACAAGCTCACCAATGATAGAATTTCCATCTTTTAAAGCCGAAAATTATTTAATTGTGTATATGCATATCAATTTATTCATCCAATCATCTGTTGATGGAAACTAGGGAAGTTGAATCCATATCTTTACTATTGTGAATAATGCTATAATTACCATAGGATTGCTCATATCTCCTTGATATGCTGATTTATATACATACACATATATATTTATAAATGTTATATATATGTATATATTTGTATATATATATATATATATA
>NW_026006246.1:0-25386 GCF_001458135.2 Marmota marmota marmota
TTGAAAGAAGATTCCTGAGTGTTGCGTCTTCCTTGCGGGCAAGGGGGCGCAACAGGCTACTTTTACGATTAGCATTAGGGTTAGGGCTAGTGTTAATGTTAGGCTTAGGCTTAATGTTAGGGTTAAATTTAGAAATAGGATTAGATCTAGGGTTAGAGCTAGGTCTAAGGATAGGGAATGTTAGGGCTAGAGTTAGGGCTAGGGTTAGTGTTACGTAAGGGATAGGGTTAGATCTAGGGATAGGGTTAGTGTGAAAATTAGAGTTAGTCTTAGGGCTAGGGTTAGGCTTAGGTATATAGTTAAATTAGGAGTAGTATTCAGGCTAGGGTTAGTGTTAAGCTTAGGCCTATCATTAAGTTTAGGGTTAGGGTTAGGGTTAAGTTTAGGATAAGGGATGGCATTGTAGCTAGATTTAGAGGTAGGTTAGGGGTTAGAGTTAGGGTTAGGGGTAGGGTTAGTCTTAAGGTTATGATTAAGGATAGGTTTAGGGCTAGGATGAGAGTTAGTGTTTGTTTTGGTGTTAGGGCTAGGATTAGGGCCAGGGCTAACATCAGGTCTAGGGTTATGTTTGAAGATAGTTTTAGGGTTAGGTTTATGGCTTCGTCTAGTGTAAGTGTTAGGTTTAGAGTAAGGTCAAGTTTAGAGCTAGGGGAATTATTCAGGTTAGGGTCAGGGTTAGAGTTTTATTTAGGTTAGGATTTAGGTTTATGGCTCAAAATAGCATTAGGCTTATGGTTAGGGTAATGGTAGGGTTTGGTTTAGAGTTCAGGTTAGGTTTAGGGTAATTCATAGGGTTTGGGTTAGTGATAGGGTTAGGGTTAGGCCTAGGGTTAGCTTTTGGGTAAGAGTTATGTTTAGGGTAATAGATAGAGTTAGAGCTAAGTTTGGAGCTAGGGTTATGGTTAGGAATAGGTCTTGAGTTAGGGTTAGTATTAGAACTGGGTTTAGGTTTAGGGTTATGTTTTGCAAAAAGGTTAGGTATTGAGCTAGGGTTAGGGCTAGTGTGAGGGTTAGGTTTAGAGTTAGGTCTAGGGATAGGATTATGGTAGGAATAGGATTAGGGTTAGGGTTAGGGTTATCATTAAGTTTAGGTTGTGAGTAATGAATACAGATAGATATAGGATTAGGGTTAGGGTTATATTTTGGTTTAGGGTTAGGGTTAGGACGATGGTTATGTTTAGGTTTATGGTAAGGGTTAGGGTGTGAACTAGGGTTAGGGTTATGGAAAGTTTTATATTGGGGTTATGTCTAGGGGTAATTTTCCGGTTAGGGTTAGGGTTAGAGTTAGGGTTCGGGCAAGGATTATCAATGGGTTTAGTGTTAGGGTTAGGGTAATGGGTAGGTTTAGAGATAGGTTTAGGGATAGGGTTAAGTATAGGGTTAGGGCTAAGGTTAGGGTTAGAGTTAGGGATAGGTCTAGGTCTATGTTTAGTGTAAGGGTTAGGCTTTGAGCTATTATTAGCATTAGTTTTAGGGTTCGGGCTAGGGTTTAACTGGGATTAGGTCTCAAATTAGCGCTAGATTTTGTGTTAGGGTTTAGGCTAAGGTTATGGAAATGGCTAATGTAAGAACTACAGTTACAATTATGGTTAGTTTCAGAGTGAAGGGTAGGGGTAGTTCTAGTGTTAGGGTTAGGGTGCTATTTATAGCTAGTTAGTGTTAGGATATGTGTCATGGTCAAGGTTAGTTTTAGTGTAAGGGTTAAGACTCATTAGGGCTAGGGTTACTGTTAGGGTTTGGTTTAAATTTATTTGTGTAGAGATAGGATTAGTGTTAGGATATGACTCTGAGTCAGGGTTATTTTTCAGGTTCGAATTAGGACTCAAATTAGGGCTAGGGTTTGGTCTAGGTGTAGTGTTAGAATTTGGTTTATGTTAAGGTTTAGATTTTGGCCTCTTGCTTGGTTTTGTTTTAGTGCTAGTGTTAGAGTTAGGACTAGTTTTATGATTTGCATTAGGGTCAGGGCTAGGGCTATGGTTTGTGTTAGTATTAAGGCTAGCTTTAAGTTTAGGATTAGGTCTAGGTTTTGTGTTAGGTTTAGGACAAGAATTAGGGCTAGGGCTAATATTCAGTCTAGAGTTACAGTTAGGGATAGTTTTAGGGTTGGGTTTAGAGAAAGGGTCAGGTTTAGAGCTAGGGATATTATTAGAGTCAGGATCAGGTTTGGGGTTTGGGCTAGGTTAAGGTTTAGGTTTCGGGCTCATATTAACATTAAGGTTATAGTTAGGGTTAGGGTAATGGATAGGGGTTAGGATTACGGTTCTGGTTAGGTTTAGGGTAATGGATATGGTTAGGTTTTGCGATAGGTTTAGGGTTAGGCTGAGGGTTAGCATTAGGGTTAAGGTTATCATTAAGGGTAATTTATAGAGTTAGAGCTAGGGTTAGGGCTAGAGTTATGATAAGGATTAGGGCTAGTGTTAGTGTTAGGGTCAAGGTTAGGGCTAGGGTTAAGTTTAGGATTAGGATAAGGGTAGGGTTTAAGGTTTAGCTAGTGTTAGTTCTAGGGCTAGGGTTAGGATTAGGGTTATGATTATGGTTAGTATTAGTGTTAGGGCTAGGGTTAACATTAGTGTTAGGGTAATTGATATGGTTAGGTGTCAGGTTAGAGTTAGGGTTAGTTTTAGGGTTAGGGTAGGGTTAGGTTTAAGATAAGGGTTAGAATTTTAGCTAAGGTTAGGGTTAGGTTTAGGGTTAGGTTTCCAGTTAGTTCTAGGGTTAGGTTTATGTTTAGGGTTAGGGTAGATTTAGGTTTAGGTCTAGGTTTATCATTAGGATTAGGTTTAGGGTTAGGGTAATGGGTAGGGTTTGATCTATTGTTAGGGCTAGGGTTATGTTTAGGATTAGGGCTAGTGTTAGGGTTAGAGTTAGGCCTTGGGTTAGTGTAACAGTTAGGGATCAAGCTAGGGTTATGATTAGTGTGAGGGTTTGGTTAAAGTCAGGTCTAGGATAGGGTTAAGGTTAGGGATTAGGTTTAGGGTTATGGTTAGGGTGATGGATAGAGTAAGAGCTAGGGTTAGGGTGACATTTAGGGTTTGGGCTAGGGTTATTTAGGGTAAGTTTTAGGGTTTGATCTTGGGTTAGGGCTAGGGTGAAGGTTAGGGTTAGGGTTAGGGCTAGGTTTAAGTTTAGGTTTATGCTTACGGTAAGGTTTAGGGCTACAATTAGGGCTAGGTTTTGTGTGAAGTTTAGGGCTAGTGTTAGGTTTATGGATAATCTAAGAGCTAGGGTTATGGTGATGGCTAGTTTTAGGGTTAGTCTAGTGTTAGGGTTAGTTTTGGGGTTAGGATAAGATTTAAAGTTAGGGTTTGTGTTAGGGTAAGTGTCAGTGTTTGTGTCAGGGTTAGTTTTAGGGTTACGGTAATAATTAGGACCAGGGTTAAATCTAGGGTGAGTTAGTGTTTGGATTAGGATAAGGGTTATTGTTAGGTCGAGGGCTAGAGTTTTGGCTATATTTAGGATTAGATTTAGGTCTAGGGCTAGTGTTAGTATAGATTTAGGTATAGGTTTACAGGTAGGGCTAGTATTAGGTTTCGGTTTAGGGATAGGGTTAGGTTTAAACCAAGGGTTAGTGTTAGAGTCAGAATACGGGTCATGGTTAGGGTTAGAGATGGGTTTAGATTAGAGCTAGAATGATGGCTAGGGTTAGGACTAGTAATAGTGTTAGGGTTTGGGGTAGACTAAAGTTTAGGGATAAGACTAGTGTAGCAATAGTGTGAAAGTTTGACTTAATGTAAGGGATAGGGTTAGAGCTAGGGCTAGAACCAGGGATAGGGTTAGGGTTAGGGCTAGGGTTAGGGTTAAGGTTAGGAGTAAAGCTAAGTTTAGGGCTAGTGTTAGGGCTAGGGTTTGTGTTAGGGTCAGGGCTAGCATTAGGGCTAGGGCTAATGTCAGGTCTAGGGCTAGATTTAGGTATAGATTTAGGGTTATGATTATGGGTAGGTATAGTGTAAGGGTTAGGTTAAGTTTTAGGGTATGGTTTAGAGCTAGGGATAATATTAGGGTCACATTCAGGGCTATGGTTTGGGTTAGGTTAATGATGAAGTTTAGAGCTCAAATTAGCTTTAGGTTTAGGATTAGGGTTATGGATACAGTTAGGTTTAGTTTTGAGGTTAGGTTTAGGTTAATAGGTTTAGGGTTAGGAATAGGTTTAGGGTTATCTGAGAGTTAGCATTAGGGTGTGGTTTGGTTTAGGGTAATGGATAGGTTTACAGCTAGGTTTAAAGCTAGGGTTATGGTTAGGATTAGGGCTATCATAAGGTTTAGGGTTAGGGCAAGTTTTGAGTTTAGGTTTAGGTTTAGCATAAAGGTTAGGGCTAGGTTTAGGCTTATGGTTAGGGTTAAAGGTAGTGTTAAGTCTCTGATTAGTGCTTGTTTTGGGGCTAAATTAGGCCTAGGATTAGGTCTAGGGTCTGTGATAGGGTTAGGCCTAGTGTTGTCTTAGGTTTTGGTTTAGGGATAGGGTTAGGTTTAGGGGAATGGTTGGGATTATAACTAGGTTTAGGGCTATGTAGAAAATTAGAATTACGGTTTGGGCTAGGGTTATGCTTTTGGTTATTAAGAAGGCTAGGTTTAGGGCTGGGTTGAGGGCTAGGGTTTGTTTTAGTGTTATGACAAGAATTGGGGCCGGGGCTAGTGTCCAGTCTAGGGTTATGGTAGAGACATATTTAGGGTTAGGTTTATTGCTAGGTCTAGTGTAAGGGTTAGGTTTAGAGTAAGGGTCAGGTTTAGAGCTAGGTGTATTTTTAGGGTTAGGGTCAGGTTTAGGGTTTAGTTTAGGTTAGGATTTCGGATTAGGGCTTGAATTAGCATTAGATTAGGGTTAAGGTAATGTGACTGTTAGGTTTAGGGTTTAAATTAGTTTTGGGGTAATTGATATGGTTATAGTTAGTGATAAGGTCAGGGTTAGGCCTAGGGTTAACATTAGGGTAAGGTTTACGATTAGGGTAATGGATAGGTTAGAGCTAGGGTTAGGGCTAGGATTATGGTTACTATTAGGCCTAGAGTTAGGGTTAGGGTTTGGCTTAGAGTTAGGGTTAGTGTTAGGGTATGGTTTAGGGTTTGAGCTAGGGTTAGTTCGCACTAGGGCCAGGGTTAGGTTTAGGATTATGGCTATGTTAGAGTTACAGTTACGGTCTGGATTACTGTTAGTGTTAGGGATAGGGTTATCATTACGTTCAGGGTATTGGATAGGGTTAAATGTCAGGTTATGTTAGGGTTAGGATTAGGGTTAGCTTTAAGGTAATGGTTAAGGTTTGATCTACAGTTAGGTTAGGGTTAGGGTTAGGGTTAGTTTAGTGGATAGGTTTAGGGATTGCAATAGTGTTAGGGTTTGGCCTATGGTTAGTGTTAAGTGTAGAGTTAGGGCTAGATTTAGGATTAGTGTTAGGGTTATGGCCAGTGTTAGAGTGAGGTTTAGGCTTAGGGATAGGGTTAGATTTAGAGTTAGGATTAGATCTAGGGTTAGGGCTAGGGTGAAGGTTAGGACTCAGGTTTGCGCTAGGGTTAGAGCTAGGTTTTGGGTTATGATAAGTGATAGGTTTATAACTATTAATAGAACTAGGGTGAGAGTTAATGTTAGTCTTAGGGCTAGAGTTAGGGTTACAGTTAAAGTTAGGGCTAAATTAGGGCTTGGATTATGGCTAGGGTTAGTGTTAGGGTTAGGCCTAGGTTTAGGACTAGGATTAGCGTTAGGATTAGGGTAGGGTAAGGTATGATGTTACTGCTAGGTTTCGGGCTAAGGCGAGGTTTAAAATTAGGGTTACAGCTAGTGTTAAGTTTAGTGTTAGGATTAAAGCTAGTGTTAGGCCTAGGATTAGGGCTACAGTTTGTATTAGGGTTAGGGCTATCATTAGGATTAGGTTTTATATCAGGTCTAGGGTTATGATTAGGGAAAGTTTTTGGGATAAGTTGATGGCTAGGTATAGTGTAAGGGTTAGGATGATGGTTAGGGAAAGCTTTAGAGGTAGGGGTATTAGGGTCAGGGTCATTGTTAGGGTTTGGTTTAAGTTAAGGTTGAGGGATAGGGCTCAAATTAGCATTTTGATTAAGGTTATAGTTAGGGTAATGGATATGGTTAGGTTTAGGGTTCAGGTTATTTTTATGGTAACGGATTGGTTAGGGTTAGGGATAGTGCTAGAGTTGGGCCAGGGGTTAGCATAAGGGTTAGGGTTAGGGTTAAGGTAATGGATAGGGTTAGAGCTAGGGTTTGGGCTAGGATTATAGTTGAGGTTACTGCTAGGTTTAGGATTAGGTTTAAAGTTAGGGTTAGGTTTAGGGTAAGGGTTAAGGCTAGGTTTAGGGTTAGTGTTAGGGTTAAAGGTATGGTTGGGTCTCGGATTAGGGCTAGGTTTAGGGTTACGTTAGGGCTAGTGTTAAGAATATGGCTAATGTAAGAACTAGGGTTATGATTAGGGCTAGTTTTAGTGTTACCCTTAGGGCCAAGTCTAGTTTTAGGATTAGGTTTAGGTTTAGGGTGATGTCGTTAACTAGGGTTAGTGTTAGGCTCAGAGTCAGGATCTGCGTTCATTTTAGGGTTAGGGATAGGACTCGAAATAGGGGTAGGCTTAAGGCTAGATGTCACATAAGGATTTGGTTTAGGTTAAGGTTTAGGGTTAGTGCTATGGCTTGGTTTTGTTTTAGTGTTTAGGCTAAAGTAAAGGGTAGTTTTACAATTAGTGTTAGTGTCATTGCTCATGATAGTGTAAGTTTAGACTTAAGTGTAGATTTAGAGTTATGGTTAATTCTAGGGTTAGGGCTTTGGCTAGGGTTAGGGCTAAGGTTAGTGCTCGTGTTTGGGTTATGGTCAGGCATAGGGTTAGAACTAGGAATAAGGCTAGGGCAAGAGTTAGAATTAGTCTTTGGGCTAGGGTTAGGGTTATGTTTAGGAGAAGGGATGTCTGGTTGATTTTCACCTCCATTTCCACTTACCTATATAGGTCAAAATGAAGTGAAACCTTAAAATACAAAGTGTTCATGATAACAAACCATTGATTTGAGAAGGCCCAAAATTTGGGAGCATATTAAGGCTAAATAAAAGAAAAATCCTGCACAGTATCAAAGAAATTTGAACAAGACTAACTCTCACCCTAATATTACCTCTAACCCTAGCCCTATCCCTAACCCTAAACCTAACCCTAACCCTACACTGATTAGAGAACCATTGATCCTAGAAGTCCCACCCTTGGGAGCCTTGTGGGGCAAGCTAAGTAATGCATAGATGCAGCATCAAACAAATCTGACCAAATAATTATGGGAGATATTTCAGTACATGCATATTTCCCTGTTTTCTCCTAAAGGGCCCTTGGATATAGTTGTTTTTCCATGCTTAAGCTTAGGTCTACTTTCACAAGGAACATACCAGAGTCCCTACAGAGAACTGATGGAGTGTGTGAAGTTTCAAGCAGTACAAACCTTGTTTGATTTTCAGATCTATTAACTTTCCCGTATAGGTCATAATGAAGTGAAATCTTAAAATACAAATTGTTCCTGACAGCAAACCTGTGAACAGAGAAGGCCTAAACCTGGGGAACAGAGTAAATCTAGCTAAAAGATAAATCCAGCCAAGTATCAAAGAATTTTGATAAAACTAACTTTAACCCTAACAATAGATTTAACCCTAACTGTTGCTCTAACCCTAACTTTTTTATTGAAACTTTGATCATAGAAGTTGCAAACCTGGGCAGCCTAGTAGGGCAAGCTAATGGATTAATGCTGTGCAGTATCAAAGAAATCTGAAAAAATAATTGATGGAGTATATCAGTATATGCATATTTCCCTGTTATCTCCTAAAGGACTCTTGGATAAATTTGTTTTTACATGCTTCAGCTTAGGCCTACATTCACAAAAACAAACCAGAGATTGCCCACAGAGAATTGATGGAGTGTGAGGTTTCAAGCAGCTAGCACCAATCCTGTTTGATTTCCAGCTCCATTTCCTTTTATCTGTATAGGACAAAATGAACTCAAACTTTAAAATACAAACTGTTTCTTACAGAGAACCATTGAAACCAGAAGGCCCAAACATGTTGAGTATAGTAAGGTTAGGAGAAAAATGAATCCTGCCCAGTATCAAAGAAATTTGAACAAAACTAACTCTAACTTTAATACTAGCTCTAACACTAGCCCTAAAACTAACCTTAACACAAACCCTAACCTGTTTAAAAAAATGGTGATCCTAGAATTACCAAACTTGGGTAGCCTAGTGGGGTAAGCTATCAGATGAATTCTATCCAGTATCAAAAAATATGACCAAATAATTGAGATGGTATTTCAGTTCATGCATTTTTCTCTGTTTCCTGCAAAGGGGCTATCAGATAAAGTTGTATTGCGATCTTCATCTTAAGGCTACTTTCCAAAGAAACAAACCAGAGAGTTCCCACAGAGAATTGATTCAGTGTCTGAAGTTTTAAGCAGCTAGCACCAACCTGGTTTGATTTCAACCTCCATTTTCATTTACCTATATGGGTCAATATGAAGTGAAAGCTTAAAATACAGAGTCCTACTGATAGTGAACCATAGAAACAAGAAGGTCCAAACCTGGGGAGCATGTTCCAGACTAAGAAAAAGATGACGTATTCCAAGTATCAAAAAAATTTGAACAAAACTAACTCTCACCCTAACACTACATCTAAATCTAGCCCTAACCCTAAACCTAACACTAACCCTAATCAGATTAGAGAACAATTGATCCTAGAATTCCCAACTTGGAGAGCTTTATGGGGCAAGAAAAATAATGAATCCTATTCAGTATCAAACAAATCTGACAAAATAATTATGGGGGGGGGAATTTCAGTGCATGCATATTCCCTGATTTTTCCTAAAGGTCTCTCAGATTAAGTTGTTTTTGCATGCTTCAGCATAGGCCTACACTCACAAGGAACATATCAGAGTGTCCTCACAAGGAATTGAGAGTGTGTGTGCAGTTTCAAGCCGTTAGCATAAACCCTGTTTGATTTTCTACATTTACTCGTAAAAGTCAAAATAAAGTAAAATGAAAATACTAACTATTCTGGACACCAAACAGTTGAACCAAAAGGCCTAAACTTGAGAAATGGAGTAAGGTTAGTTAAAGATGAATCCTGGATTGTATCAAAGAAATTTGAATAAAGTAACTGTAACCCTAACACTACCTCTAAACTGAGCTTAAATTCTAACCCTAAACATAAACATAGCCCTATCCCTAACATAAATTTAACCCTAATTTTAACTGTAACCATTGCCTAAACCCTAGCTCTAACTCTATCCATTACCATAACTCTAACCCTAATCCTAATGCTAAATGTATCCCTAAACCTAAGTTTAACCTATACCTGCTCTAACCCTAACCCTTGCCCTAGCCCTAAAACTAGCTGCAAACATAATACTTACCCTAAACTTAACCCTAACCCAAGGCCTAACCATAACCTTAACCCTAACCATAACACTAGCACTAAACCTAACCATAAACGTAGTCCTAACCCTAGCTGTAATCCTATCTTTTACCCTAAACATAAGCCAATTCCAAATACTAACAATAGGACTAAACCTAACTGTATAGTTATCCCTAAGGCTATTCAAAACTCTAAACCAAACCTGAACCCTAAACCTAACCACATCCATTACCCTAAACCTAATGCTAATTCGAGACTTAACCCTAAACCTTAACCGAAACCAACCTCTAATTCTGACCCTGACCATAATAATACACCTAGCTCTAAACCTGACCTTTATCATAAACCTAACCCTTACATTAGACCTATTAATAACCAAACCCTACAACTACCCTTAACTGTAATGCTAGACCTGACATTAGCCCTAGCCTTAATCCTAGCCCTAGCCCTAACACAAACCCTCATCTGAGCCGAAAACCTAGCCTTAATTGTAACCCTCACCTATCCCTAACCCAAGACCTAATCCTAAACCTAACCCTAGGTGTAACCTTAACTCTAACAGTATTCATTATGTAAAACATAACCCTTATCCTAATGGTAACCCTAGGACTAACCCTAACGCTATCACTTATCACTAAAAGTATCAATTACCTGAAACCTAACCTGAACCCTAAAGCTAACCCTATCTTTACCTAAACCTAACCCTAACTCTAATTTGAACCATAACCCTAAATTCAAACATAAACCAAGCCCTAACACTAACCCTGGCACTAAGAATTCTCCTAGCTCTAAACCTGACTCTTACCCCATACCTAACTCTTACAATAGACCTAGCCATAAGCCTTTCCCTAAAACTATCCCTAACTGTAACCCTAGACCTGACATTAGCCCTAGCCATAATTCTAGACTTAACCCTAACACGAACCCTAGCCCTTGTCCTAGCCCTAAACATAGCCTTAACTATAACCCTAACCCAAACTCTAGACCTAACCCTGACACTAACCCTAGCCCTAATCTTTGCCCTAATTTAGCCCTATCTCTAACCCTAGTTCTAAGACTAACTCTAACTCTCACATAAGACCTTTCACTCATGCTAACCCTATCCCTTACCATAACCCTAATCCTAGCCCTAACCCTAGTCCTAACCCTTGCCTTATTCTTTGCCCTAGCACTAACCTTAGAAAAAGTCTAACTCTAAATCGAGTCCTAAACCGAAGACTAAGCCAAACCCTAACATTAGCCCAAACCATAACACTAATTCTAAAACTAGACTTAAACCTAGCCCTAGCTTAAAACAAATCCTAGCTATGACTATAACCCTAACACTTAACCTAAAACAAAACCTAACCTTAAACCTAGTCCTAACCCTAACCCTAATATGAGTTGTAAGCCGAACACTTAAACTAACCCTGAACCTGACACTGCCCCTAACACTACCAGTTCTATACATCACCCTAACGCTAAAACTAACCCTAACACTACTCTAGCACTAAAACACTAAAATGAGCCCTAAACATCACCCTAGTACTTACAATAGGTATAACCATAACACTATCCCTAACTTAACCCCAAACCTAGCCCTAATCCTATCTTTAACCTTAGCGCTATTTGTAACCATAAACCTAGCCCTAAACCAATGTCAAACTCTATCCATTACCATAACCATAACCATAAGCCTAATGCTAACCCTAGGCATGAACCTAAACTTATCCCTAATCTTAATTCAATCCATTACCCTGAATAACGTGATCCTAAACCTAACCCTATCATTACCCTAACACTAAAACTATATCGGGCCCTAACTTTAAACCTTAACCTATCCCAAACCCTAACCCTGACTATGACCCTGATAAAATCCCTAGCTCTAAACTTGATAATAACCCTACACATATCCTTTACCATAGATGTAGCCATAATCCTAACCTAAATCTATCTTGAACCATAATTCTGGACCTGAAATTAGCCCTAGCCCCAATCCTAGTCCTAAACCTAAAACAAACCCAAGCCCTCATTCTAGCCCTAAACCTAGCTTTAATCCTAACCCTAACTCTACACCTAACCCTAATTCTAACCCTTACCCTACCTCTATACTTAGATAAATGCCATCTCTTACTCTAAACTTAACCCTAACCCTAACCCTAACTCTAGGCTTAAGCCAAAACATAAACCTAGCCTTAATCTTAGCACTGATTTAGCCCTATCTCTAACCCTAACACTGATTCTAGCCCTAAGACTCACTCTAACTCTTGCCCTATACCTATCCCTAGTTCTAACCTACCCCTTATTGTAACCCTATCCCTAGCCCTAACCCTTGCCCTATTCTTAGTCCCAGCCCTAAACCTAGATCTAAACCTAACACCAAATCTAACCCTAACCCTAGGCCTAAACTTAACACTTACACTATCCCTAAACCTAACCCTGGTTCTAATCCAAAAACCAAGCAATACCCCTAAACCTAAACATTAACTTAAACCAAACCCTAACACTAAACCTAGATTTATCTCTAACCCTAATCCTAGTTCTAACACTAACTTTAAAACTAACACTACCCTGACTCCTATACTAACACTCAACCTAGCTCTAAACACCACCCTCACCTTAAACCGAATACTAAGAATAACCCTAACAATAATTCAAGTCCTATCCCTAACCCTAAAACGAACCCTGACCTGACTCTTATCCTAACACAAACTCTAGCTATAAATATCACCCTAAACTTAAATCTAACCCTAACACTAAACCTAACCATAACACTAAAACTAACCTAAATTTAACCCTAGTTTTTACATTAGCTGTGGCCTTAATCCTATTCCTAACCATAACACAAAAACTAACACTAATCCGAGCCCTAAACCTAGATTCAACCCTAACTCTAACCCTAACCATAGCCCTAAACCTAGCTCTAAACCAATCCCTTAGCCTAAGCAAAACCCTAAACCTAAGGGTAACCGTAGACCTATCCCTAATCCTTAGGCTAACCAAAACCCTAACTCTATTAATAGCTCTAACCCTAGCTCTCATTCTAGCTCTAACCCTATACCAAATTCTAACCCTTACCCTGACCCTTATACTGACCCTACCATTAATCCTAGGTCTAACTCTAACCCTAACACTAACCCCAAAACTATGGTAATCCTATCCCTAGACCTAACCCTGAAACTAACTCCTAGCCTAGCCCTAACCATAGCTCAGAACCTAACCTTTATGCTAAACATAACCCTAAAACTAACCCTAGTTCAACATTCACCATAACTCTAACTCAAGACCTAATTTTAACCATAAATCTAGCCATAACCTTAACTCTAACTGTATCCATTACTCTAAACATCACCCTACACTAATGTAAGCCTAGGCCTAACCCTAACCCTATCACTATCCCCAAAACTGTCAATTACCCTAAACCTAACCTGAACCCTAAACCTAACCTTATCATTACCCTAATGCTAACCCTAATGCTAATTCAAGCCCTAATCCTAAACTCAAAACTAAATCAAAGCCCAACACTGACCCTGACATAAATAATTCCCTTAGCTCCAAACCTAATTATTACCCTATCCATAACACTTACACTAGACATAGACATAAACCTAACACTAAAACTATCCCTAACCATAACCCTAGACCTGATTTAGCCCTAGCCATAATCCTAGTCCTAACCCTAGCACAAACCCTAGTCCTTATACTAGCCCTAAACATAGCCTTATTTATAACCCTAATGCTAACCCTAGGCCTAACCCTAACACTAACCTTAGCCCAAAGACTAATTCTAATGCTCACCCTAGCCCTAACTCTAGTTCTAACCCTATAATTTACTGGAAGCTTAATCGAAGCCTGAACCATAGGACTAACCCTAGCCCAATTCATATCCCTGGCCATAACCCTAGATCTAACCCTAACTGTAAATCTAACCCTAAAAATAAGCCTAAGCCTAAACCTAACCCTAGCCCTAACCCTAAGGCTAATCCTAAAACTAACCCTTACATTTTATGGTAAGTTTAGGGCTAGGGCTAGTATTAGGGTTAGGTTTAAGGTTGGGGTGATGTTTAGAGTTAGGTTTAGTGTTTGGATATGAGTCAGGGTCATGGTTAGGATTAGGATTAAGGTTAGGTTTCAAATTAGGGCTAGGGTTAGGGTTGGTGTAGGGTTAGGGTTTGGTCTAGGGTAAGGGTTAGTGTTAGGGGTATAGCTCGGTTTTCTTTGGGGATACGACTAAGGTTAGAGCTAATTTTAGGATTAGCATTAGGGTTACAGCTAGTTTCAGGGTAAGGCTGAGGCTTCAGGTTAGGGTTAGTTTTAGAGGTAGATTTTGATCTAGAGTTAGTGCCAGGGCTAAGGATAGTGCAAGGGTTATGACTAGGGTTAGGGCTTGGGTTAGGGTTATGGTAAGGGATATGTTTAGAAGTAGGGATAGGTCTTGTGTGAGAATTATAGTTAGTCTTAATTCTAGGGTTCAGGTTAGGGTTAGGAATAGGGCTATATTAGGGCTAGGATTAGGGCTAGGTTTAACGTTAGGGTTAGGCATAGAGTTAGGGTTATGATTAGGGCTAGGGCTAGGGTTAGGGTTAGGATAAGGGTTAGGGTTTAAGCTATGGTTAGGGCTAGGGAGAGTTTTAGGTTTAGTGTTAGATCTAGGTTAGGATTATAGTTATGGTTAGGGTTGGGGTTAGGGCTAGGGTTTTCATTAGGTTTAGGGTTAGTTTTAGAGTAATGTATTGGATTAGATTAGGTTTATGGTTAAGTTTAGGTTATGGTTAAATTTAGGTTTAGGGATAGGTTTAGTTTTGATTCATGGGAAGGTTTAGGGTTAAGTTTATGGCAAGGGTTAGGTTAAGGGTTAGGACTTGTGTTAGGTTTATTGTAATGGATAGGGTTAGAACTAAAAATAGGTCTAGGGGGAGAGTTAGAGTTAGTCTTAGGCCAAGGTTAGTGGTAGAGTTAGGTTAGTGTTAAGTTTAGCATTATGTCTAAATCTAAATTTAAGCTAGGATTAGTGCTAGGATTAGTGTTAGGGTTAGGCCTATGGTTAGGCTAGAGATATGGTTAGTGTTAGGGTTAGGGTTATTGATAAGGTTAGGGGAAAGGATGGGGTTATACCTGAATTCAGGTCTAGAGCGAGGGTTAAAATTAGAGATAGGGATAGAGTTAGGGTTTGGGTAAGGATTAAAGCTAGGTATAGGCCTAAGATGAGGACTAGTGTTTGTGTTAGGGTTAGGGCTAGGATGAGGGCTGGGGCTAATGTCAGGTCTGGATTCATGGTTATGGTTAGTTTTAGGGTTAGGTTATGGCTAGGTCTAGTGTAAGGGTTAGGTTTAGGTTAAGGGTCAGGTTTAAAGCTAGGTGTAATATTAGGGTCAGGGTTCGAGTAGGGTTTGGTTTAGGTTAAAATTTAGGGCTAAGGCTTGAATTAGCGTTAGGGATAGGGTTAGGGTTAGGGTAATTAATAGGGTTAGGTTCAGGGTTCATGTTAGGTTTAGAGTCCTGAATAGGGTTAGTGTTAGCAATAGTGTTAGCATTAGGCCTAGGGTTAGCATGTGGGTTAGGCTTATCTTTAGGTAATGGATAGGGTTAGAGGTAAGTTTAGGGCTAGGGTTAAGGTTAGAATTAGGACTAGGGTTAGGGTTAGTCCTAGGGTTTGTGTCAGGGTTAGGTTCGGGGTAAGTGTTAGCATTTGAGTTATGATTAGGGCTAGCGTGAGTTTTAGGGTTAGAGTCAGGGCTAAAGTTAGGGTTAGGTTTAGGGTTATGTTTAGATTAAGGTTAGAGTTTGAGCTAGAATTAGGGTTAGGGCGAGGGTTAGGGTTAGGGTTAGGTCTGGGCTTATGGTTAGGGTTACAATAAGGGCTAGGTTTAGGGCTAGGATAAGGGCTACGTTTGTGTGAGGTTTATGGCTATCATTGGGGCTATGGGTAATGTAAGAGCTAGGGGTATGGTTATGGCTAGTTTTAGGGTTAGAGTTGCCACAGTCTGACTGGGCAAACTAACTGGGGGTTGATGAGCAACTTGTGAAGGTTGATACAGCAGGAGCAGGAGCCACTTTATTGTAGGACAGTAGAGGTGTATATACACTTAACTGATTATACACAGCTTGTTTCAATTAACATCCAGATACATCAATTGGTCATTAAGGAATCCTCATCATCTGAATTACACACAGCTTAACTTAATTGACATAATCTAGACACAGCAGGCAATCATTAAGGAATCTCTATCATCTTAATGGCTCACTGGCATTACTTCTCAAACCACTCCTCTTGTCAAATTGCCAGGCGCCATCTTGACTTGTCTGTGGCTCCCATCAAGGGTTATGGATAAGTCTAGTGTTCTAGTTAGGTTTGCGGTTAGGATAAGATTTAGAGCTAGGGTTTGTTTTAGGGTAACGGTCATTGTTTGGGTTAGGGTTAGGTTTAGGGTGAGAGCCAGATTTAGGACTAGTGTTGAGTCTAGGGATAGAGTTAGTCTTTACGTTAGGTTAACAGTTATTGTTAGGGCTAGTGCTAGGTTTTTGCTTAGGGCTAAGGCTAGATTTATGACTCTATTTAGGATTAGGTTTGGTCTAGTGCTTGTGTTACTGTTAGGTTTAGGTATAGGTCTACCAGTAGGGGTAGGGTTAGGGTGTGCTTTAGGGTTAGTGTCAGGTTTATACCTAGGGTTAGTGTTAGGGTCAGAATAAAGGTCAGGGTTAGAGTTAAGGTTAGAGCTAGAATGAGGGTTGGGTTAGGACTAGTAATAGAGACAGGGTTTGAGGTAGGCTAAGGATTATGGTAACAACTAGGGTAGCATTAGGGAGAGGGTTTGGCTTAGGGTAAGGGATAGGGTTAGAGGTAGAGTTAGGGTTGGGTTAGGGTTAGGGTTAGATTTTGGGTTATACCTAGGTTTAGGCCTCGGAATAGGGCAAGGGTTTGTGTTAGCATTAGGGCCACAGTTAATAAAAGAACTAGGATTCTGATTAGGGCTAGTTCTAGGGTTAGCTTTAGGGCAATGTTTAGAGCTAGAGTTACTGTTAGGGTCCAAGTAAGGGTCAGGGTTACTTCTAAGGTTAGGATTAGGACTAAAATTAGAGCTACATTTAGGGCTAGGTGTAGGGTTAGCATTTGGTTTAGGTTAAGGGTTAGGGTTAGGGTTATGACTCAATTTTGTTTTAGGGCTAAGGTACTGTAAGGGCTACTTTTCCAATTAGCATTAGGGTTAGGGCTAGTGTTAGAGAGACCTTTAGGCTTAAGTTTAGGGTTAGATCCAGGTTTAGGTCTAGGGTGAAGGTTAGGGCTAGGTTTGGGGCTAGGGATAGGGATAGGGTTTGGGTTATGGTAACGGATCAGTTTAGAACTAGGGATGGGGCTAGGGCGAGAGTTAGAGTTAGTCTTAGGGCTAGGGATAGTGTTAGGTTTAGGGTTAGGGCTAAATTAGGGCTAGATTAGAGATATGGTTAGTTGTAGGTTTAGGCCTAGGTTTAGGGCTAGGGTTAGGGTTAGCATTAGGGTTAGGATAAGGTATGATGTTTCATCTACATTTAGGGCTAGGACAAAGCATAAAATTAGGGTTAGGGCTAGGGTTAATGTTAGGGTTAGGATTAAGGCTAGGCTTAGGGATAGGATTAGGGCTAGGATTTGTTTAGGGTTAGGGCTAGGATCAGGGATATGGCTAATGTCAGGTCTAGGCTTATGGTTAAGGATAGTTTTAGGCTAAGGATTATGGCCAGGTCTATTGTAAATTTTGGGTTGAAGGTTAGGGTCATGTTTACAGCTAGGGTATTATTAAGGTCAGAGTCAGGGTTAGGGTATGTGTTAGGTTAAGGATTAGGATTAGGGCTCAAATTAGCATGAGGGTTAGTGTTAGGGTTAGGGTAATGTATATGGTTAAGTTTAGGGTTAAGTTTAGATTTAGAGTAATGGACAGGTTTAGGTTTAGGGACAGGGTTAGGTTTAGGCCTAGGGATAGAATTTGGTTAGGGTTATGGTTAGGGTAATAGATTGGATTAGAGCTACAGTTAGGACTAGGGTTATGATTAGGTAGGGCTATGGTTAGGGTCAGGTCTAGGGTTAGAGTTTTGTTAGGGTTATGGTTAGGGTAATGAATAAGATTAGAGCTAGGGATAGGGCTAGGATTATGGTTAGGATTAGGGCTATGGTTTGGGTTAGATTTCGGGTTAGGACAAGGTTTAGGTTTATGGTTAGGTTTAGGTTAAATATTAGAGCTAGGGTTAGGGTTAGGACTAGGGTTAAACCTAGGGTTAGGGCTCTGATTAGGTCTAGGTTTTGAGTTAGGTTAGGGCTATTTAGGACTAGGGCTAATGTTAGAACTAGGGTTATGATTAGGGCTAGTGTTAAGTTTAGCATTATGTCTAAATCTAGTGTGTAGATTAGATTTAGGTTTAGGATAATGATTAGAGATAGGGTTTGTGTTACCATCAGAGTCAAGATCAGTGTTACTGATCAGAGTTAGGGATAGACTCAAATTAGGACTAGGGTTAAGGCTAGGTGTAGGGTTAGGCTTTGTATAAGGGTTAGGATAAGAATTAGGGATAGGTCTAATGTCAAGTCTAGGCCTATGCTTTGGTTATGGTTAGCTTAGGGCTTTGTCACAGTTTTGTTTTACAGCTAGGGGTACTTTAGGATTAGCGATAGTGTTAGCGCTAGTGGTATGGTGATTTTTATGCTAGATTTATTGTTATGGTTAAATCTAAATTTGGGCTATGGCTATGTTTAGGGCTAAGGTTAGGACTAGTGTTAGGGTTATTAACATAGTTAGAACTAGAAATAGGGCTAGGGCGAGAGTTAGAGTTAGTCTTAGACTAGGGTTAGGGTTAGGTTTAGGGTTAGGGCTAAATTAGGGCTAGATTTAGGGCAAGGGTTAGTGTTAGTGTTAGGTTTAGGGGAAGGGATGGGGTTACAGCTAGGTTTAGGGGTAGGGTGAGGGTTAGAATTAGGGTTAGAGCTAGGGTTAGGATTAAGGCTATGTTTAGTGCCAGGATGAGGGTTTGTGTTAGGGCTGGGGCTAGGATTAGTGAAATGGCTAATGTCAGGTCTAGATTTATGGTTAGTGTTAGTTTTAGGATTAGGTTACGGCTAGGTCTACTGTAAGGGTTAGGTTTAGGTAAGGGTCAGGTTTAAAGCTAGGTGTATTATTAGGGTCAGAGTCTGGGTAGGGTTTGGTTTAGGTTAAGTTTTAGGGTTAAGGATTAAATTAGCTTTAGTGTTAGGGTTACAGATAGGGTAATGGATAGGATTAGGTTTAGGGTTCAGGTTAGATTTAGAGTAATGGATAGGGTTAGTGTTAGCGATAGGGTTAGTGTTATGCCTAGGGTTAGCATATGAGTTAGGCTCATCTTTAGGGTAATGGATAGCATTAGAGATAAGGTTAAGGCTAGGGATAAGGTTACAATTAGGGCTAGGGATAAGGTTACGATTAGGGCTAGGGTTAGGGTTAGGCCTAGGGTTAGTGTGAGGCCTAGTTTTAGGGTAAGTATTAGCATTTGAGCTAGGGTTAGGTCTTGGGCGAGGGTTAGGGTTAGAATCAGGGCTAGGGTTAGGGTTAGGTTTTTATTTAGGGTAAGGGTTAGAGTTTGAGCTAGGTTTAGGGCTTAGGCGAGTGTAGGATTAGGCTTAGGTCTAGGATTATGGTTAGAGTTATAATTAGGGCTAGGTATAGGGCTAGGATAAGGGCTAGGTTTTGTGTGAGGTTTAGGGCTAACATTAGGGCTTTGGGAAATATAACAGCTAGGAATATGTTTATGGCTAGTTTTAGGGTCAGGGCTATGGATATGTCTAGTGTTAGGGTTAGATTTTAGGTAGGATAAGTTTTAAAGGCAGAATTTGTTTACGGTTTAGGGTCATTTTCAGGATAGGGTTAGGTTTAGGATGAGTGCCAGAATTACAACTAGCGTTGGGTCTAGGGATAGGGTTAGTCTTTAAGTTAGGTTAATGGTTATTGTTAGGGCTAGTGCTAGGTTTTTGTTTAGGGCTACAGCTAGATTTATGACTCTATTTAGGATTAGGTTTCATCTAGTGCTGGTGTTACTTTTAGGTTGAAGTATAGGTTTACCGGTATGGGAAGTGTTAGGTTTCGGTTTAGTGTTAGGGTCAGGTTTAGACTTAGGTTTAGTGTTAGGGTCAGTATAAAGGTCAGCGTTAGGGTTAGGTATGGGGTAGGTTTAGGGTTAGGGTTAGAGTTAAAAAATAGGCTTAGGTCTCGAATTCGGGCTAGGATTTGTGTAATCATTAGGGCTATGGCTAATGAAAGAACTAGGTTTCTGTTTAGGGTTAATTCTAGGGTTAGTGTTAGGGCAATGTTTAGAGCTAGGGTGAGTGTTAGAGGCCGAGTTAGTGTCAGGGTTATTTCTAGGGTTAGAGTTAGGACTCACTTTAGGGCTAGGTTTAGGACTAGGTGTAGCTTTAGGGTTTGGTTTAGTTTAAGGGTTAAGTTTATGGCCCGGTTTTGTTTTAGGGTTAGGGTTGGTTTAGGGCTAGTTTTCCAATTAGCATTAGGGCTAGGGCTAGTGTTAGGGTGAGGTTTATACTTAATTTTAGTTTTAGATCCAGGTTTAAGGCTTGGGCGACGGTTAGGGCTAAGTTTGGGGCTAGGGATAGGCCTAGCTTTTGGGTTATGGTAAGGGATATGTTTAGAACTAGGGATAGGGCTAGGGCGAGAGTTAGAGATAGCCTTAGGGATAGGAATGGTTTAGGTTTACTGTTAGGGCTAAATTAGGGCTAGGAATAGTGCTAGGGTTAGTGTTAGATTTAGGCCTATGTTTAGGGCTGTGGTTAGGGTTAGCATTAGGTTTAGGGTAAGGTATGATGTTACATCTATGTTTAGTGCTAGGACAAGGGATAAAATTAGGGTTAGGGCTAGGGTTAAAATTAGGGGTAGGATTAAGGCTAGGCTTAGAACTAGGATTAGATCTAGGGATAGGGCTAATGTCAGGTCTAGGGATTAGGTTAGGCTAGGGTTAGGGATAGGGCTATGGCGCAGTTTTGCTTTAGAACTAGGCCTAGTTTTAGGGCTAGTTTTATGATTAGTGATAGTGTTAGGTCTAGTCGTAGGGTGAAGTTTAGGCTTAGATTTATTGTTATGGTTAGATCTAGGTTTAGGGCTATGGCTAGGGTTAAAGCTTAGATTAGGGCTAGTGTTAGGGTTATGGTAATAGATAGGGTTAGAACTAGAAATAGGGCTAGGGCGAGAGTTCGAGTTAGTCTTTGGGCTAGGGTTAGGGGTAAGTTTAGGGTTAGGGCTAATTTAGTGCTAGGATTAGCAATAGGGTTAGTGTTAGGATTAGGCCTAGGGTTAGGGTTAGTGTTAGTTTTAGGATTAGGATTAGGTTTAGGGGAAGGGATAGGGTTATAGCTAGCTTTAGGGCTAGGGTGAGGGTTAGAATTAGGGTTAGGACTAAATTTAGTGTTTGGGTTAGGATTAAATCTAGGTTTAGGGTTAAACTGAGGATTTGTGTTAGGGCTAGGGCTAGGATTAGGGCTGGGGCTAATGTCAGGTCTAGGTTCATGGTTAGTATTAATTTTAATGTTAGGTTGTGGCTATTTCTAGTATAAGGGTTAAGTTTAGGGTAGGGGTCAGGTTTAGAGCTAGGTGTATTATTAGGGTCAGGGTCCCAGTAGGGTTTGGTTTAGGTTAAGATTTAGGGTTAATGCGTGAATTAGTTGTGGGTTAGGGTTAGGGTTAGGATAATGGATATAATTAGGTTTATGGTTCCTGTTAGGTTTGGAGTAATGGATAGGGTTAGTGTTAGCGATAGGGTTATCGTTAGGCCTAGGGATAGGCCTAGGGTTAATGTTAGGGTTAGGTTTAGGGTAAGTGTAGGTATTTGAGCTAGGGTTAGGTCCAGGGCGAGGTTTAGGTTATGAGTGAGGTCTAGGGTTAAGTTTAGGTTTGGGGTTATGTTTAGAATAAGGATTAGAATTTGAGCTAGGCTTAGGTCTAGGGTAAGCGTTAGCATTAGGGTTATGTCTAAGGTTATTTTTAGGGTTATGATTAGGGCTAGGATAAGGGCTAGGTTTTGTGTGATGTTTAGGGCTAAAGTTAGGGCTATAGGTAATGTAAGAACTAGGGATATGGTTATGGCTTGTGTTAGGGTCAGGGTTATGGATAAGTCTAGTGTTAGGGTTAGGTTTTGGTTTAGGATAAGGTTTAGAGCTAGGGTTTCTATTAGATTAAGGGTCATCATTGGGTTAGGGTTAGTTTTATGGTTAGGGCCACAATTAGGACTGGTGTTTGGTCTAGTGATAGGTTTAGTCTTCATGTTAGGTTAATGCTTATTGTTAGGGCTAGTGCTACGTTTTTGTTTAGGGCTAAGGCTAGATTTATGACTCTATTTAGGATTAGGTTTGGTCTAGTGCTAGTGTTAATGTTAGGTTTAAGTATAGGTTTACTGGTAGGGGTAGTGTTAGGGTTCGGTTTAGGGTTATGGTAAGGTTTAGATCTAGGGTTAGTGTTAGGGTCAGAATAAGGGTCAGTGTTAGTATTAGGGTTAAAGCTAGAATGAGGGCTAGGTTTAGGACTAGTAATAGAGTTAGGGTTTGGGGTAGGCTAAGGATTAAGGTTAGGACTAGAGTAGCATTCGGGTGAGGGTTTGGTTTAGGTTAAGGAATGGGTTAGAGGTACGGTTAGAGTTAGGGTTAGAGTCAGTGCTAGGATTAGGGCTAGAATTTGTGTTAGCATTAGGGCTATAGCTAATGAACGAACTAGTTTTCTGATTAGGGCTAGTTCTAGGGTTAGCGTTAGGGCAATGTTTAGAGCTAGGGGTACTATTAAGGTCTGACTCAGGGTCAGGGTTATTTCTATTATTAGGGTTAGGACTCAAAATAGGGCTAAGTTTAGGGATAGGTGTAAGGTTAGTGTTTGGTTTAGGTTAAAGGTTAGGGTTAGGATTATGGCTCAGTTTTGTTTTAGGGCTAGGGTAGGTTTAGGGCTAGTTTTACAATTAGAATTAAGTTTAGGGCTAGTGTTAGGGTGAGGTTTGGTCTTAAGGTTATGGTTTATAACCAGGTTTAGGGCTAGGGTGATGGATAGAGTTAGGGTTGGGGCTAGGGATTGGGCTAGGTTTTGGGTTATGCTAAGGGATGGGTTTTGAAATTTGGATAGGGCTAGGGCGAGAGTTAGTCTTAGGGCTAGGGATAGAATTAAGTTTAGGATAAGGGTTTAATTAGGGCTAGGATTAGCCCTAGGGTTAGTGTTAGGTCTTGGCCTAGATTTAGGGCTAGGGTTAGGGTTCGCATTAGGGTTATGGTAAGGTATGATGTTACAGCTATATTCTGGGCTAAAGCATGGGATAAAATTAGTGTTTGGCCTCCGGTTAAGGTTAGGACTAGGATTAAGGCTAGACTTAGTGCTAGGATTAGGGGTAAGGTTTGTGTTAGGGTTAGGGCTAGGATTAGGTCTAGGGCTAATGTCAGTTCTAGGGTTATGGTTAGGGATTGTTTTAGGTTTAGGTTTATGACCAGGTCTATTGTAAGGGTTACATTGAGCATTAGGCTCAAGTTTACAGCTAGGGGTATTATTAGGGTCAGCGTCAGGGTTAGGGTATGGGTTAGGTTAAGGTTTAAGGTTAGGGCTAAAATTAGCATTAGGGTTAGGCTAATGGGTATGGTTAGATTTCAGGTTTATGTTAGGTTTAGTATAATGGACAGGATTAGGGTAAGGCATAGGGGTAGAGTTAGGCCTAGGGATAGAATTTGGTTAAAGATATGGTTTAGGTAATGGATAGGATTAGAGCTACAGTTAGGATTAGGGTTATGGTTAGGTTAGGGCTATGGTTAGAGTTAGGCCTATGGTTAGAATTTGCTTAGGGATATGGTTAGGGTAATGGATAAAATTATATCTAGGTTTAGGGCTAGTGTTATGGTTAGGAATAGGGCTATGTTTCAGTTTAGGTTTAGGGTTAGGATAAGGTTTAGGTTTAGGGTTAGGTTTAGATTAAGTGCTAAGGGTAGGGATAGAGTTAGGGGTACGATTAAAACTAGGGTTAGGGCTTGGATTAGGGCTAGGTTTTGGGTTAGGTTATGGCTAGTGTAGGACTAGGCCAATGTAAGAACTAGGATTACAATTAGGGCTAGTATTCGGGTTAGCATTAGGACTAGGTCTAGTGTTTATATTAGCTTTAGGTTTAGGGGGATGATTAGAGATAGGGTTAGTGTTAGGGTCAGAGTCAGGATCAGTGTTAATTTTAAGATTAGAAATAGGACTCAAATTAGGGTGGGGTTAAGGCTAGGTTTGTGTTAGGGTTAGGGTAAGAATTTGGGATAGGGCTAATGTCTGGTCTAGGGTTACATTTAGATAAGGGTTAGGGTTGGGGCTATGGCTCAGTTTTTGTTTTAGAACTAGGGCTAGTGTTAGGGCTAGTTTGGGGATTAGTGATAGTGTTAGGGCTAGTGGTAAGGTGAGGTTAAATCTTATATTAATTGTTATGGTGAGATCTAGGTTTAGAGCTAGGGCTATGGTCGGGGCTAAAATTAGGGCTAGTGTTATGGTTATGATAACATATAGGGTTAGAACTAGAAACAGGGCTAGGGTGAGAGTTAGAGTTAGTCTTAAGGCTAGGGTTAGGGGTCAGTTTAAGGTTAAGGCCAAATTAGGGCTAGGATTAGCCCTAATTATTAGGGTTAGTGTTAGGGTTAGGGCTAGGGCTAGGGTTAGAGTTAGTGTTAGTGTTAGAGATAGGATTAGGATTAGGGAAAAGGAATGGAAATATAGCTAGGTTTAGGGATAGGGTGAGAGTAGAATTAGGGTTATGGCTAGGTTAGGGTTCGGGTTATGATTAAGGCTACTTTTAGGGCTACGTTTGAGGGTTTGTGTTACGGCTAGGACTAGGATTAGGGATAGGGCTAATGTCAGGTCTAGGGTTTTGTTTAGGAATAGTTTTATGGTTAGGTTATGACTAGGTCTAGTGTAAGGATTACATTTAGGGTAAGGGTCAGGTTTAGAGCTAGGCGTATTATTAGGGTCAGGGTCAGGTAGGGTTTGGTTTAGTTTAAGATTTAGAGTTAATGGTTGAATTAGTGTTAGGGTTAGGGTTAGAAGTAGGGTAATGAATAGGGTTATGTTTAGGGTTCAAGTTAATTTTAGAGTAATGGATAGGATTAATTTTAGCGATAGGATTAGCATAAGGCCTGGGGATAGCATTTGAGTTAGGCTTATCTTTAGGTTAATGGATAAGGTTAGAGGTAAGTTTAGTGCTAGGTTTAAGGTTAGGATCAGGGCTAGGGTAAGGTTTAGGCCTAGGTTTAGTGTCAGGGTTAGGTTTAGGGTAAGTGTTAGGATATGAGCTACAATTAGGGCAAAGGTGATGTTTAGGGTTATGATTAGGGCTAGGTTAAGGGCTAGGATAAGGCTAGGTTTGTGTGGTGTTTCTGGCTGGCATTAGGGCAATTGGCTAGGATTAGGGTTAGGGTTAGAGTTAGGGCCAGAATTAGGACTAGCATTGGGACTAGGGATAGGGTTAGTCTTTGGGTTAGGTTAAGGGTTGATTTTAGGGCTACCGCAAAGTTTTTGTTTAGGACTAGGACTAGATTCATGACTATATTTAGGATTATATTTGCTCTAGTGCTAGTGTTACTGTTAGGTTTAGGTACAGGTTTACTTGCAGGGGTTGGGGTAGGGTCCGGTTTAGGGTTAGTGTTAAGTTTAGTTCTAGGGTTAGTGTTAAAGTCAGAATAAGGGTCAGGGTTCGGGTTAGAGTTACAACTAGAATGAAGGCTAGGGTTAGGACTAGTAATAGAGTTGGGGATTGGGGTAGGCTAAGGATTAGGGTTAGGACTAGGCAACATTAGGGTGAGGGTTTGGCTTAGGGAAAGGGATGGTTTAGAGGTAGAATTAGGGTTAAGGATAGCTTTAGGGCTAGGGTTAGGGTTAAGGTTAGTCTTAGGGTTAAACCTAGGTTTAGAGCTTGGATTAGCGCTAGGATTTGTGTTACCTTCAGGGCTATGGCTAGTGAAAAAACTTGCTTTCTTTGTAGGGCTAGTTCTAGGGTTAGTGTTAGGGCAATGTATAGAGCTAGGGTTAGTGTTAGGATCCGAGTCA